>NC_037684.1:37550534-37613202 GCF_003255815.1 Theropithecus gelada | reverse complement strand
CTAAAAAAAAAAAAAAAAAAGCATAGGGGTAGCAGGGGAGTGAATCGTGATTCCAAGTGATAGCAGAATTAAAATCCTTAAGGAGTGAAACCCCATCTCTACAAAACACACAAAACTTATCTGGACGTGGTGGCGTGTACCTGTAGTCCCAGCTAGTCAGGAGGTTGAGGTTGTAGTGAGCCATGATCCTGTCACTGCACTCCAGCCTGGGCAACAGAGCAAGACTCTGTCTCAAAAAATAATAATAAAATAAAATCCTTAAGGCCTTCTCTACTCTCTTTGCTTTTGGCTGTTGGTGCCCTGGGCATCTGGTTGTGTCACTTCCATCTTCCTTGGCTTTCACTTCCCTGCAAGACCAGTTTGAATGTCTCAGCAAGTCAGGGCTGGCCCTTTGCCATGTCCTCATACCCTTACCCAAGATAAGTACGGGGAGGAGAGGCAGACTGAGAGGACAGTGAGGCATTGATTTTGAACAGATGGGTTAAGTGACTAATGGAACATCCACCAGGGAGTTGGAAATACAGATCTCAAGCTCGGGAGAGAGGTGGGATTGGAGTTGGAGATTTAGGGTCATCAGAAAATAGACAGTAAATGAACGATTGGGAGTAGATGAATATGTCTAGGTAGGTCAAGTGTAGAGAAAGTATCTAAATATAGAAACCGCAAGACAAGGATATTTAGGGGCCAGAAGAAGAGTGAGAATAAGTCAGAGATCCTAATGGAGGCCCTTCCCTTACTATTCCTCTATGGTAGTGGTCTGGTTTTTTGTTAAATTTAAATTTTCTTTTTTTTTTGAGACAGAGTCTCACTCTGTCACCCAGGCTGGAGTGCAATGGCACGATCTTGGCTCACTGCAACCTCTGCCTCCTGGGTTCAAGCGATTCTCCTGCCTCAGCCTCCCGAGTAGCTGGGACTACAGGCATGTGCCACCATGCCCGGCTAATTTTTTGTATTTTTAGTAGAGACAGGGTTTCACTGTGTTAGCCAGAATGGTCTCGATCTCCTGATCTTGTGATCTGCCCACTTTGGCCTCCCAAAGTGCTGGGATTACAGGCATGAGCCATTGCACCCGGCCAAAAATTTTTTATAGAGACAGGGTCTCCTTATGTTGCCCAGGCTGGTCTCAAATTCCTGGTCTCAAGCGATCCTCCTGCCGCAGCCTCCCTGAGTGCTGGGATTACAGGTGTGAGCCACCATGCCCAGACTTTTTCTCATTCAACTAGTAGCTCTGGGTCCAAATTCAAAAGCCAGGAGGTCACCTCCATAAGAGTCTGAGAAGTGACCAAGAAGAGACCTGTGAGACCACAATGCCAAGCAGGTCTCTGAGTGTGTTATAACCCTCTTCCTGGCATAGGAAGAGAACAAGAGAACAAATGGTAGAATCATGCCCCCACCCTTGGCTCCGGAGATTCCAGGTTTGTCACCTGGGCTGGTTGTAGCTCTGAAGCTCACTACTTCTTTTTTTTTTTTTTTTTTTTTTTCATTTTTTACACTTTATTTTTTAGAACAATTTTAGATTTCCAGGAAAAATTTGAGCAGATAGTACGAAGAGTTCTATGTTCCCAGTTTCCCTATTATTAACACCTTCCATTAGTGTGGTACATTGGTTACAATTAATGAGCCAGTATTGATGTATTGTTGTTAGCTAAAGTCTATGTACATTAAGGCTTACTGTTTGTGTTATACAGTTCTACTGGTTTTCACAAATGCTTAATGTCATGTATTCACTGTTACTGTATCATACAGAATAGGTTCACTGCCCTAAAAATGCCCTGTACTTCACCTAATCACCCCCATTCTGTAATCCCTGGCAACCACTAATCTTCCTACCATGTCTATAATTTTGCCTTTTATAGCATCCTTTTTTTATGGCTGCATGACATTGTCTCATGTGGATTATCCAGCCAATCTTCTATTGTAGGACACTGATGGTATTACACAACTTAAAGAAAACACTAGAAATGTAACACCAAACCTTGGATTCACACAGCAGCAAATTACACTATGCTGACCTGGCACAGGACTCACTTGCCCATGTGCTCCCATTTAGCTGTGTATCGCAACATTTCATGATCTCTGGGCAAAGGAGCTGTTCAGATGTCACACACAACCTTGTAAACCAGAAGAAAACATCTGGCATTCACTCTGATAGAAGAACCAAAGCAAAGTGGTAAACACCATCTGTCAAATTTGTCTTCCAACAGAGCCTTTCCAAATTTCCGGGGTTTTCCTTGCCAGTTCCTTGTCACAGCAGCACTAGAAGCAAATGAAACCATTGTGGTTTCTCATGATGTTTTGAGCTAGGCAGCGGGGCTCCTGGGGCAGCCTCCCGAGTAGCTGGGACTACAGGCACGCTCCACCACACCCAGCTAATTTTTGTAATTTTAGTAGAGACAGGGTTTCACCGCGTCGATCAGGTTGGTCTCAAACTCCTGACCTCAGGTGATCCATCTTGGGATTACAGGCATGAGCCACTGTGCCCAGCCCAAAGCCCACTTTTTATATGCTGATATCTGCACTGCTGGAGTGCAGTGGCGCAATCTCTGCTCACTGCAAGTCTCTACTCTTCAGGCATTTTACCGCTAGACTGTGCTGACTGTGACAGTATGTGTGTTGAGAACTGTGACCACAATGTGCTCACAGAAGAGGAGCTCTCTCTTACATTCAGTGATCTGGCAACACTTATTCTGATTCTCCTCATCCTGTACAGCTTCATGCCTTTGACTCTTACTTTGTCTTCTTTGCTTAACTCACCTGTTACCTCCTCCAAGAAGTCTTCATTAATCCCTTTCTCTCATTAAAGGCCTCCTTGTTTCCCCATGGTACCTTGTGAATACATTTATCTTAGCAGTTGTCATGCGGGGAAATGATCTATTATGCATTTATCTTGTTTACCAGCATATGTCAGGGACTAGCACATAGAAGGTGCTCAATAAATGCTTCTCAAATGCTGAGTACAGCACCTGCTACATTTCTTGGCATCCAGTCCTTCTGCTACCCTGACTGTCCCTTCCTCTCCCTACTCCGCATCCAAGTGTGAGATGGACACTTAGCTGCTGGGGTGCTCCAGCTGGGACAGGCTGTGATACAGCTCCAGCAGTGCTGCCATCTTGGTAAACATTTCCCACCATGACCAGACTATCCACATTGCTTCTCATGCAATTCCAACCCCCTGAGGGACATCCATACTGAGGAATGTTCCTTTACTGGCTTGCTCTAGGGCAAGCATTGGGCCACCTTGCTCCAAGGGCCTTTCCCCAAGCTACTTGGTGGGTACACTTTCATGCAGCTGGGCAGGGAGCCACAGTTCCTAGAGTCTGTGCTGGGAATTGTCCCATTGGCTCTAGTTGTATTAAATACTTTATTATTAAATAGTTTGTTAAGTACTTTTTAGTTTCATTTAGTCTCTTCAAGCATCTGTAGATTGTAACAGGGCCTTGAAGTTATAGGAAAGTCCCTCCTCTAAACTGTAAGCCTGGGACCATACAAGGGCTCAATAAAAGTTGTTGAATTAAGTCCATGAAAAGTGGGCACTGAGCAGAATAAGTATCAAGGGAGGAAAAGAAAAAGACATTCCAAGCTGAGGGAACAAAGGCAGGGGAATGTTGCCTCCACTTCAGAGTATTCCAGGAAACTTCTGATTAATTAGGGCCTATCAATCAACTTCTTTTTCTCTGAGTTTCTATGGCACTTGCATTTCAGTTTTTTGTTTTTGTGTTTTCCAGACACAAGGTCTCATTCTGTAGCCCTAGCTGGAGTGCAGTGGCATGATCAGAGCTCACTGCAGCCTCGAATTCCTGGGCTCAAGTGATCCTCCTGCCTTAGCCTCCCAAGTAGCTGGGACCACAGGCACCTCTGCAAATTTTTTCATTTTCTTGTAGAGACAGGGTCTCACCATGTTGCCCGGGCTGGTCTTGAACTCCTCAAGCAATCCTCCCACCTCAGCCTCCCAAAGTGCTGGATGAGTCACCTGCCTCACTTTTCAGTTTTAACAGTTTCTTTGCAAGTAATAACAGACCAGACACACAGCTACCAAAAATCGGTGGTAAGTAATGGTTAGTCCCTAGACTGTGGATTTTAGAGCCAGATCAGAAACAGGTTTGAATCCTAGCACCATCACAGTGAGGGTGGGCAAGCGATTGGATCTCCCTGCTTTGATTTTTAAAACAAGAGGTAGAGCCAGGCATAGAGACTGGTGTCTGTAGTCCCAGGTCCTCAGGAGGTTGAGGTTGGAGGATTGCTTGAGCCCAGGAGTTTGAGGCCCCATTAGTCAAGCTATGATCATGCCACTGCACTCTAGCCTGGGCAACAGAGTGAGACCCTATCTCTTTAAAAAAAAAAAAAGTGGTAAAAATAGTGGCTACCTCATATATTGTGCCTACCTCATATGTGTTGTGAGGATTAAATGAGCTAATTCACATAGAAAATGCTCAGTAAATGTTACCTATTCTCTGCCTACTGTGTAGGAAATCTTCCTTTTATCTCTACCATGCCTCAGATATCTTTATTTGCTCCCTAACACCTTAAGGATATTTTATCGTAACACAATTAACTCACTGTTTATATTAACTGATATATCTGATATTAACTGATATTATATTATTGTTTATCATTCTCTCCCACTACACTCAAAGACTGTTTGTTCATACATATTTGTTAAGTTACAACAGGGATCAAGAGAGACACAGTATATACCCCAAATAATTGAAAACAGGTACTCAAATACAAATATATATTCATAGCAGCACTACTTGGAATAGCCAAGAAGTAGAAGTAGCCCTACTGCTCATCAACAGATAAATGGATAGGGCCAGGCATGGTGGTTCATGCCTATAATCCTAGCACTCTGGGAGGCCAAGGCAGGAGGATCACTTGAGCTAAGGAGTTTGAGACCAGCCTGGGCAACATAGCGAGATGCTGTCACAAATAAATAAATAAAAAGATAAACGGACGAACACATTGTGTTATATACATACAGTGGAATATTATTCAGCCATAAGAAGAAATGAAGTACTGATACATGCTACAAAATGGATGAGCCTCAAAAACATTATGCTAAGTGAAGGAAGCCATGCCCAACACCCACTTATTATGATTCCATTTATATGAAGTATCCAGAATAGATAAATGTACAGAGACAGAACCCAGATTGGTGGGTGCCAGAGGTTGGAAAGAGGAAGAAATAAGGAGCAACTTCTAATGAGAATGGAGTTTTCTTTTGGGGTCATGAAAGTGTTTTGGAACTAGGTAGAGGAGGTGTTGCAAAACATTGTGAATGTAAAATATACCACTGAATTGTGTAATTTCAAACAGTTAATTTTATTACATAAATCTTACCTCAATTAAAAAAAATAGCCAGGTGTGGTGTATACCTACTCAGTTATTCAGGAACTATCTCTTGAGCCCAGGAGTTTGAGGCCAGCCTGGGCAACCTAGCAAAACCCTGTCTTAAAAAAATAAAAATTTTAAAATAAAAAGATAAATTGAGGCCGGGTGTGGTGGCTCACACCTGTAATCCCAGTGCTTTGGGAGGCCGAAGCAGGCAGATCATGAGGTCAGGAGATCAAGACCATCCTGGCTAACATGGTGAAACCCCGTCTCTACCAAAAATACAAAAAAATTAGCCGGGCGCAGTGGTGGGCGCCTGTAGTCCCAGCTACTCGGGAGGCTGAGGCAAGAGAATGGCGTGAACCCGGGAGGTGGAGCTTACAGTGAGCCAAGATCGCGCCACTGCACTCCAGCCTGGGCAACAGAGCAAGACTCTGTCTCAAAAAAAAAAAAAGATAAACTGAGAGAGAAAAAGATCCTGCCTTCGTAGAGTTTATATTTTAGTGGGTGAGCCACATCAGACAGTAAATCAGCACACACTTACGTAAGTAATGACGTACTATGATAATCACTTGGTGGGAAGTAGGGTGTGAGAGAACAGAGAGGCTGTGAGATGGGAAGGGGACTGGTAGTTTGAAAAACTGCAAGGAGACCATCTGGGCCAATGCTTGGAGAGCCAAAGGCAGTGATTTAAAATGAACCCAAGGAGGTAAGCAGGGGCCAGGTCCTGCAGAGCCTTAAATGTCACAGGAGGGAGTATGACATTCAATCTAAGAGCAATGGGGAGCTGGGGAGGGTTTTAAACAAGGGATTAACAGGAAATGAGTTATATTTAACCGTTTCATCTGCTTTATTATTATTGAGACACTGTCTCACTCTGTCACCCAGGCTGGAGAGCAGTGGCATAATCTCAGTTCACTGCAACCTCTGCCTCTTGGGTTCAAGCGATTCTCATGCCTCAGCCTCCTGAGTAGCTGGGATTACAGGTGTGTGCCACCATGCCCAGCTAATTTTTGTATTTTTAGTAGAGACAGAGTTTCACCATCTTGGCCAGACTGGTCTCAAACTCCTGACCTCAAGTGATCCACCCACCTTGCCCCCTCAAAGTGCTGGGATTACAGGTGTAAGCCACTCCGCCAAGCTGATCTGCTTTTAAATGCACTTATTAGCTTGCCCCTTTTCTAGGCTAGAAAAAGCTTGTTTTCTGATACAACCCACTCTGTAAAATGGGTCACACCAGAACTACGTGGGAAGCTTATTTTTCAAATACAATACTGAGAGCCACTGGATTGGAGGGGTGGCTGGTGGAGATATTTTGGAGTAGCTTCCCAGAGGACTCTGATTCTCCCCTGCCCCTATCACTTTGAGAATTACTGTTGTTCTAGAAACTTAAAAAGGATTGAAATGTATATTAGTTGCCTTATCATGAACTCTTAACCCACTTTACAGGGATGGGAGGGGCCATGATTCAGTGACTTTAACAATTCCAGTGACCAGTCCCCAGACTGACAGGTTATCAACTCTTGGGGCAATAGAGTGGTATCTCTGAGAAGTCCAGGAGGTAAGAAAGCAGCAGCAGTGGGGTTTATCGCCAGAGACAGGAGGAGAACTAATTTCTAAAAAGCGTTGGAAAACTATAAAAAATATCTGGGGTGCTATGATGCAAGAAAGGAAGCATTACTTGGTGGGGGCTGAAAAAATAAAGCAATTATAGTAAAGAAAAAAAAAAGTCTAGATCCTGGCTTCTTGACAGTATGGTCTGAGAAGCAACAGCATCGCTGGCAGCTTGTTAGAAATGTAGAGTCCTGGGCCCTGCCACAATCTGCATTTTTAATAAGAGCCTCGGGTGTTTTTTATGTGCTCATTAGGGTTTAAGCAGCACTGGGCCGTATCACGGTGAGGAGACCCAGACCATCAGAGGGTAGGCTCCCTGGGACAGCTGAAGCATTTTTGAATACTTTGATACAGCACAGTGTATCTGAAAAGATACTGCATTTTTGAAAATTAAGTGCTATAAATACTAGAGAAAGACCTCTTTTTAAACTGCGGGGAGGTTTCTCATAAGCCAAATTTCTTTTGACTAGAAGCATTTGCTGGGGAGTAAAGTATCAGGCTTCCTTATAGTGAGGCACTATAAATGTGCTGTAAGAACTCAGCCTTGGCCAAGTCGACCGTTCACCAGCTGGGTCAAGTCTGGAGCCTCCTAGGTCCCTTGGCAGTTCCGAGCTACCAGGATGAGCTTTTACAGGAAGTTGAGTTGGCTGCTGTTCTGCCCCAGAGAGCAGCTGAGTCTTTTTTCTTTTTTTGAGGAGTTTCACTCTTGCCGCCCAGGTTGGAGTGGAGTGGAGAGATCTCGGCTCATTGCAACCTCTGTCTCCCGGGTTCAAGCGATTCTCCTGCCTCAGTCTCCCGAGTAGCTGGGATTACAGGCGCCAGCCACCACTCTTGGCTAATTTTTGTATTTTTAGTAGAGACGGGGTTTTCACCATGTTGGCCAGGCTGGTCTCGAACTTCTGACCTCAGGTGGTCCACCCGCCTCAACCTCCCAAAGTGCTGGGATTACAGGCGTGAGCCACCGCTACCGACTCTGAGTTGGGTCTTTAATGTGGAAGATGCAGAAAGGAGACTTGACAAAACTATTTTCGGTGAGGCTGCTACACCGGGAAAGAGTAGTAGCAACTGCTCATTCACTGTGAAGCCTCAACGTGACCTTAGACCTCTGACCCCGCGCCTCACTCGGCGCTTCCGCGCGCAGCTTCCGCTCCCGCCCCTCCGATGAAGGGCGGGGCCAAAGGTGGGGGGTGGGACTCTGAGGTCGGCGGTTAGGGGCGGTGCCTGCTGGGGGCGGGTCTCGCGAGGGGCGGGATTCAAGGAGGGACTCGAGCATTGGGCACCAGGTAGAGGCGGGGCCTAGTGCTGGGCTGGGTTGGGCGGGGCAGGGAGTTCGTAGCCGCCTCTGGGTAACTCGACTCGGGCGGCCAAACCTCCGGAGGCCGGAGGCGGCAGGCGGGCCCGCAGCAGATCCTGGATCCGGAATCTCCCGCGCAGGAGCGGAATCTGTCCCGAACCGGGTCTGTGAGGAACTCGCGAACTTGGATTAGGAAATCCCGGAGCCCGGATCGACAAATCCCGGAACCCGGAATTAAGATCGCCAAGTCCCGGATCGCGGAGTACAGAGCGCGGAGTGGACTCGACGTGTAGCCCGGAGTCCGGATCGCGGTACCGCGGGACGGGACGGAGTGATGTCGGGCCGAGGCGCGGGCGGGTTCCCGCTGCCCCCGCTAAGCCCTGGCGGCGGCGCCGTGGCCGCGGCCCTGGGAGCGCCTCCTCCCCCCGCCGGACCCGGCATGCTGCCCGGACCGGCGCTCCGGGGACCGGGTCCGGCTGGAGGCGTGGGGGGCCCCGGGGCCGCCGCCTTCCGCCCCATGGGCCCCGCGGGCCCCGCGGCGCAGTACCAGGTGAGTAGGGAGGACGCGAGCGGACGGGGGCGTGCGGCGCCGCGAGGGCGCCCGGGCCGGGGGCTGAGGGGGCCTCGAGTGAGGGCCTTGGGGAATGCATGAGGAACTCCGGGAGACGGTGGAGGGCGGGCCAGGACCCTCGGGCTGCGGCGGGTGGCGGTGGAGGAGTGGGGAAGGGGGAGCGGGTCCTGCAGCGGAGGGCTGGAACCAGCTGGGAGGCCTGGGGGCTTCCGCGGCACAGAGATTCCGAGTGACTGGGAGATGGAGGAGTTTGGGGAACCAGTGAATTGTGGGCGGGTGGGTTGAGAAGTCTAGGGTAGGAGGGCTAGAAAGTGATGAGAAAGTTTGGGAAAGGGCCCTCGCTGAGAAACCGGGGTTACCCTGCATCGGCCTTGGTCCCACTCCAAGTCTGCCCTGTTTTTTCTGGTTGGGAACTGGCCGAGCTCTAGCGTGTCTGAGATGGCTCCCGGCTGCTAATGAGGAGGAAGGAGCCTGGCTTCCCACGGGCATGGGACGCTGAGGCTAGGGCCAGGGGATTCATTCCAGCTTGTGCACGGGCGGACTTTACTCCAGAGGCAGGGCCAGGCGCCTTCGCTGGGGAGGACTCTGGCTTAGACCAGAGACGGTGGTGGCCAGGCTTGAGGGGAGGCCCAGCCTAGTCACAGGCCGGCTCTCTTCTGGGCTTTCTGCCTCCTGTCATCGTGTCGGGTAGTTGATTAGTCTGGACGTGCGAGTGGAACCCTGCTGGTCTGGGGCCCGAGGAGTCTGCGAGAGTTGCTTCAAAGAGTGCTGTCCTGACCCCTTTGGGGTTTTGAGAGCTGCTCAGGTTTCAGCTTCAAAAGCCCTTGGAAGGCAGCGACTTCTGCTCAGTGTGTGAGAACCTCAGCCTGACCCTGCTGGTCCCCTAGTCTGCTGTTCAGGTTGCACCAGCAGGCTTGGAAACTGTGCCCATCTGCCTTCTCATCCTCTCTGCATTTTTATTTGGCCTTCAGGTTCTAACTCCGCCACATCCGAAGCCATATGCCCCAGCATTTGACACTGGCTTCTCCCAGGGTCTGCTGTGGGCTTCCTCTGTTTTCGACTCATGTCTCCAGGCGGAGGTCCTTAGGGATCCTCGTGGAGTATACACAGCCTACCTGCCCCACTGGGCCTCACATCTAAGGAGATGGCTTAACTAGGGACAGTGACTGGATTTTTTTTCCTTCTTACTCCTCATTCTTCCTCCTTTCTCAAGAGAAAACAGAGTCTGGATATGGGCAGAGACAGACCTGGTCCCAGGGACTCCAGCTGGGGCTCATCTTTCCCACCCTACTCTCCCCCTTGGGGATTCATGGGCCCAGGGTGTTGCTGAGGGCTCCCTGCATCAGTCATTGTAGCCCTTGGGCCTGCCCACTGAGACCTGGCCTGGACACCATCTGTGGGCCTTTGGCCTTGGAAGGACCTGGAACAGACAAGCCGCTCCAGTTTCCTTGGCATGCAAAAAGTCATAGGAAATGTGCCCTTGAGACAGCCCCTAAGAGAATGGATTCCACATGTTTGGTGGGGGGTGGCCTTGGGCTTGTGGCAAGGCCAAGCTGGCTGGCTGGTTAGGCCTGGGCTGCTAGCTGTGGGGAAGTAGGAGATGGCCCTGAGTCTGGGTTTCCCATCCCACTAGCTTTCCTCCTCCTGGCAGGAGAGGTAGATGGTACAGAGAACCCAGCCAGCTAACTTTGGCTGAGTTTGAAGAGGATCCTACTTGCTCTCTTTCCAAGTCCAGTTGTATGACTTCCAGGAGAAGGGACTTGAGATCTGGGAAACAGAGGGGTTCCTGTCTGTTAGGGCTCATGAGATGTGCTGGAAAAGCGAGAATTTGAGGCCCAAGCTGAACAAATAGTTGAAAGAAGGGAAGTGATGACCTCCCTTCCTCCAGAGGCTGGTTCTGGCTGTGGATCACAGTTAACAGAGGAACCTAAAACAAAAACAACAACAACAAAAAACCCTCCAGGGCAGGATGTGGTGGCTCACACCTATAATCCTAGCACTTTGGGAGGCCCAGACAGAAGGATTACTTGAGATCAGGAGTTCAAGACCAGCCTAGGCAACATAGTGAGACCATCATTTCTCAAAAAAAAAAAACCAAAAAAATTTAGCCAAACTTGGTGGTGTGCGCTTATGGTCCCAGCTAGTCGGGATGCTGTGGCAGGAGGATTGCCTGAGTCCAGGAGTTCAAGGCTGCATTGAGCTATGATCCTGCCACTGCACTCCAGCCTGGGCAACAAAATAACAAAAACCTCAGATTTCTGGGTTCACTCCAGAGAGTTCAAAAAGTTCAAAATCTTTTTTTTTTGAGACGGAGTCACACTCTGTCGCCCAGGCTGGAGTGCAGTGGCATGATATCAGCTCACTGCAACCTCCGCCTCTCAGGTTCAAGCAATTCTCTGCCTCAGCCTCCTGAGTAGCTGGGATTACAGGTGCCCGCCACCATGCCCGGCTAATTTTTTTTGTGTTTTCAGTAGACACGGGGTTTCACCATCTTAGCCAGGATGGTCTTGAACTCCTGACCTTGTGATCCACCTGCCTCGGCCTCCCAAAGTGCTGGGATTATAGGTGTGAGCCACCGCGCCCTGCCTCAAAATCCTTTTTACTCATGGGAGAGTGGTGGTATGTTCCCCAACTGAGGCCCTCAGGCCCAGGTTCCAGAGCATCAGGGCCACATTTGGGGCAGGGCAAAGCATGCTCACTGGAGCCCTGGATTCCTCATCTGGGGTTCAGGGGATTGATCCACGCCTATCTGATCCTGTTGCAAGCAGGGAGTTAGGGAGGCTCAGAGTTCTGGACTGTTTTTTGTTTGTTTTTCCTAACTCCTGAGTTGTTTTTGTTTTTTGTTTTTTGAAGGGGGAGGAGTTGCTAGCACCTATAAGCCCAGGTATGGAGCTTAGCAAAGCTCAGCTAGAATTTGAACTGTTAGCAGCCTTCCCCTGGGGTCCTGAGTGAGCTGGGGGCTCTGGGCCCGGGAAGCCTGGAGCAGATGTCTAGGTGGAGCCTATTCCAGGCCCTGCCTGTGCGGCCTTGTCTTAGGACTTCCTGTTACCAGAGCACCTGCCCAGGAGGGATGGGTGGTGCTGCAGGTTCTGTGAACGCTGCAGCGGGAAGCTTCCTGGGGACCATAGGGCCCTCGCTCACACTCTGCAGGACCCAGTGCTTCAGTTCTTCCCTTTGTCTTACGCACTAGGAAAAACTAAAGTCTGGGATGTCTGGGCCCGGGCTTACAGCTGTAGTCACACTCAGTTTTTTTCTATAATCTCAGGCCAGAGAAAGAACAATCCTTAAGGCAGAGAAAGAGGTTGTCTTTTGCCTTTCAACAGCTCTGATTAATCTCTTCCTGATGGAGAGAGACTTTGGCAGGACTCCCAAAGCCCCAGAGCCCCCCACTTTGAGGTTTTTATTCTCCCAAACACCTCCCTCCCACCCTGCTCCTCCTCTCCCCATCCTCACGTCTGTGGGTCATGTTTCTTTCCATCTCTGCATCTGGTCAAGAATCTGACCCTCTGTTTTGGGAACATGGGTTTAGTGCAGGATGAAGAGGTTGGGGAAGAATCTCATCTCCATGATGCTGGAGTGGGGGAGGGTCCTTTGATTTGGTACAAGTCTCCACCCTGCCGGGCTTGGTTGGCTGGTTGTGCTCGTTGCATAATCTGGGCCCTGGGGCCAGCCCTGTGAAGCTGCCAGGGACAGTGTGTGCGAGGCAGAGCTGCCAAACAGGCCTTGCAGGCAGCAGCCATGGGGAGGGGGGTGGGGGTGGAGGTGACTCCCAGATGGGCTCCACAGAAATGTCGGGGAGCAAGGCTTCAAGTGGGAAATCCTTCTGCAGGCATCTAAAGAAGCTATTTCTATCTTCCACTTTCCTGCTGCTCAGCCTAGGCCTCTGATCCTTGCCTCCCAGGATAATCTTAGCCTCCTTCTTCAGCTTGGGATTGCCAGGGCTACACGGAGCCAGAGCCAGTCCTGGCTGCCAGGTGGTGCCTGGACCACGGGCAGAGTCCAGGTGCCAGCTGCTGTCTTTCCCACAGGCCACCCAGGAGCCATGGCTTCCCTTCTGGGGTCTTTTGGCATAGGGGCAGTAGTTGGGCAGTAAGGAGGCGAGAGGAGGGTCCAGTTCTGGGCTGTGGGTAGGGGCTATATGGTACCAGACTACAGGGTACAGGGTCCCGGTACCCTGTCCGAGGCCACCCTCACCAGCTGGTACGCGTTTCAAATCATCCTGTTGTAGCCCTGCTCACCTGGGGTGCTGCTGCCTACCAGACCCCTTTCTCCCTCGGCCACAGAGGATGGGGATTGGGGCTCTGCACCATTGGCCTGCTCATGATATAGTATACCCCTCTGCCTGGCAGTGACACTGCCCCCGTGCCTCTCAGCCATGCTTCTCCCTCATGATGGGGGAAAGAGGAGGGCAAGGCTTGGCGGGACTGTCTGAGAGAATAGGGACTGGCTGGGGCTCCTGCAGGCCCTTCCCTCTGCAGGCAGGACCCTCCTCCCAGCCCAGGCTCTGGCAGACCTCATTCGCTGGCATGGCTGCCAGGGCGGTTGCGGGGGGCGGGGCAGGTATGGTTTACACTCTTCGCTCAGGCGCCCGCTCCCCTTTGTTCCTGGGGCTCCAGCAGGGCTCTGGCGTGCTGCTCAGGCCCAACCTGGCTGACGAGAGGGATGGAGGGCATAGGCTATGGGCCCCGGAGGGCCCTGCCCCTGACCTATGCACCCCCGTTGGCTCACTTCCCCCAGCGACCTGGCATGTCACCAGGGAACCGGATGCCCATGGCCGGCTTGCAGGTGGGACCCCCTGCTGGCTCCCCATTTGGTGCAGCAGCTCCGCTTCGACCTGGCATGCCACCCACCATGATGGATCCATTCCGAAAACGCCTGCTTGTGCCCCAGGCGCAGCCTCCCATGCCTGCCCAGCGCCGGGGGTAAGAGCATCCTGCTTATTCCACTCTGCCTAACTCATCTCTGCTGGTAGCAGAGGGTTTCCTTCTATCTTTTTTTTTTTTTTTTTTTTTTTGAGACGGAGTCTCGCTCTGTCGCCCGGGCTGGAGTGCAGTGGCCAGATCTCAGCTCACTGCAAGCTCCGCCTCCCGGGTTCACGCCATTCTCCGGCCTCAGCCTCCTGAGTAGCTGGGACTACAGACGCCCGCCACCTCGCCCGGCTAGTTTTTTGTATTTCTTAATAGAGACGGGGTTTCACCATGTTAGCCAGGATGGTCTCGATCTCCTGACCTCGTGATCCGCCCGTCTCGGCCTCCCAAAGTGCTGGGATTACAGGCTTGAGCCACCGCGCCCGGCCTCCTTCTATCTTAAGAGCTTTGGTGTCTGAGGAAGATTCCAGGCTCTCCTGGGGGAGAGGGTCCTGGAGACTGGAGGGGCGTTGCGGGGGTGAGTGTCCTTTCTTTGGACCATTGATCTCTTAAGTGGGTTTCTGAACTCCCCAGGTTAAAGAGGAGGAAGATGGCAGATAAAGTTCTACCTCAGCGAGTAAGTGTTAAGAGGACGCCTGGGAGGGCTGCCCAGTGGCCACCTCGGGGTGGGCATCCGTCTCCCTCAACCCCTGGGCTGCAGGAGGAAGGGAGGAAAGAGCCAGGCTTTGGCTGAAGCAAGCTGATGAGCTTCTGCTACCTTCCTCCAGATCCGGGAGCTTGTCCCAGAGTCTCAGGCATACATGGATCTCTTGGCTTTTGAGCGGAAGCTGGACCAGACCATTGCTCGCAAGCGGATGGAGATCCAGGAGGCCATTAAAAAGCCTCTGACAGTATGTGTGACCTTGACCACCTCTAGCCTTCCCAGGTTTCCTTGCCCTCCACCCCCTTGTTTTCCAGGGGCCAAGCAAGTTGGGCTAGAGCTGGGTTTTTCACATGCAGGATGCAGCCCACTAGTAGAGTACGAACTCAGTTGAATGTGTTAGGGCCAGTATGTTTTAAATTAATATATGACAGTAGAAAATCTAAAAATACTTCACAGTAGTACTTACCATAGTAGTTAAGGTATTCTTTCATGATATTTTTGTTTCCGATAAATAGATATGCAGACCTTGGGTCATAACTGAAAAATGTAAATATTATGGGTCGTGGTCAAAAGTTTGAAAACCACTAGAGGATAAAGGTAGTTCCTTTCTCCTTCCCCTTCCCCATCCATAGAGAATATTTTCTTTTTTCTTTTTTTTTTTTGAGATGGAGTCTCGCTCTTTCACTCAGGCTGGAGTGCAGTGGTGCAATCTCGGCTCACTGCAACCTTCACATCCCAGGTTCAAGCAATTCTCCTTGCCTCAGCCTCCCGAGTAACTAGCATTACAGATGCCCATCACCACGCCTGGCTAATTTTTGTATTTTTAGTATCACCATGGTGCCCAGGCTGGTCTCGAACTCCTGACTGCCTCGGCCTCCCAAAGTGCTAAGATGACAGAGCCACTGCACCCAGCCGAGAAATTTTCCTTAATAATAATCTAGAACCGTCCTGAGTGGGGAAGGCTTTCCAGGAGACTAGGATATTTTGGGGCCGTGATGGGTGTTTGGGTATCATGTAAGATGTGAGCCAGAGGCCTCCGCTTTGCCATTGCACCAGTTCCACTGTGCTGGCGTTGTTGGTGATGCATCTCTTTCCCCATAAAATGGTGAGTTCCGGCCGGGTATGGCGGCTCACGCCTGTAATCTCAGCACTTTAGGGGGCCGAAGTGGGTAGATCACCTGAGGTCAGGAGTTCGAGACCAGCCTTGCCTTGCCAACATGTTGAAACACCATCTTTACTAAAAACACAAAAAAATTAGCTGGGCATGGTGGCATGCACCTGTAGTCCCAGCTACTCAGGAGGCTGAGACAAGAGAATTGCTTGAACCCAGGAGTCAGAGGTTGCAAGTGAGCTGAGATCACGCCACTGCACTCCAGCCTGGGTGACAGAGTGAGACCATGTCCTAAAAAAAAAAAAAGGCTGGGACTGGGACTTACTACTTACTTCTGATTCCCAGTGCCTGACAAGGTGCCTGGCTGGCCCATGGTGCTCAGTATTGATTGTTGAATGTTCATATCAGAAGATGGCGTAGCAGTGTCCCAACGTCTTGGTCCACTTCCAGTTGATTGTCTTTCTCTCTTTAGCAAAAGCGAAAGCTTCGGATCTACATTTCCAATACGTTCAGTCCCAGCAAGGCGGAAGGCGATAGTGCAGGAACTGCAGGGACCCCTGGGGGAACCCCAGCAGGGGACAAGGTGGCTTCCTGGGAACTCCGAGTGGAAGGAAAACTGCTGGATGATGTGAGTTGGGGAGGGAGGTATCTGGAGGGAAGGAGGCCAGTGTGGGTTTAAGACTGGGACCAAAGAGTTTGAGACTAGCCTGAGCAGCAGAGCCAGACCTCGTCTCTACAAAAAATTTAAAAATTAGCTGGGTGTGGTGCATGCGTCTATAGTCCCAGCTACTGGTAAGGCTGACGCAGGAGGACGGTTTGAGCCCAGGAGGTCGAGCTTCAGTGAATTATGATCACACCACTGCACTTTAGCCTGGGTGACACAGTGAGATTGCGTCTCAAAAAAAAAAAAAAAAAGACTGGGCCAGACACTTGGGCGCTCCCAGAGAAGTCCTGCCATAGAGAGGGGGCACTGCTCCAAGCCCATTGGAGGTTGATTTGCGTGGTTATTACAATGTTCCTGCAGATGGCAGTCGAGTGTCTCCAGGAAGTCCCTCGTGGGCTGCAAGAGGGCGCCATTTCCCTGCCTCCAGTCTGCCCAGAGTCCTGCTTCCATTCTTCAGGGCCCCAGGAATCTTCAGTACCCTGAGCTCCAGGGCTGAAATGGGGCTTCTTGTTCTTGGGATTTAGCATAGCTTGAGATTTGAGAGCTCAGCAGCACCATCTCACACCCCTTTCCATTTCCAGCCTAGCAAACAGAAGAGGAAGTTTTCTTCATTCTTTAAGAGCCTCGTCATTGAGCTGGACAAGGAGCTGTATGGGCCTGACAATCACCTGGTGGAGGTGAGAGTGGGCCTGGGGCAGAGGCAGGCTGACATGCAGGTTTGGCAGGGAAATGGCCTCAGGGCCCTTGGGAGGCCCTGTGTTCATGCCCACCCCCTTGGTGATAAGCCATGTTCCCCTCCCTGCCAGTGGCACCGGATGCCCACCACCCAGGAGACAGATGGCTTCCAGGTAAAACGGCCTGGAGACCTCAACGTCAAGTGTACCCTCCTGCTCATGCTGGATCATCAGGTGACAGAGGCCCTGGGGTCATTTCTGGGGCCACAAGGACCCCTCAGGAGGGGAGTTGGTTCCTATAAACCTTCCTGTCCCTGCCCTATTTTCCCGCTTTGTTTTACTGCAAGAACCCATCCTGACTCCCCTCCATCCAACTCCAGCCTCCTCAGTACAAATTGGACCCCCGATTGGCAAGGCTGCTGGGAGTGCACACACAGACGAGGGCCGCCATCATGCAGGCCCTGTGGCTTTACATCAAGCACAACCAGCTGCAGGATGGGCACGAACGGGAATACATCAACTGCAACCGTTACTTCCGCCAGGTTAGCCAGATGCCAGCCCCCCTGTTCTCTCAGCCCTTGCCTTGCCTGCTGGGCTACTTCTTGGCCACAGCCTCCAGACTGCTGCCCTCACTGGTCCTGGAATGGTCCACTCCCCTGTGCCCACAAGGCAACGCTGAGCCTTTGGTATTTCCTCCAGATCTTCAGTTGTGGCCGACTCCGTTTCTCCGAGATTCCCATGAAGCTGGCGGGGTTGCTGCAGCATCCGGACCCCATTGTCATCAACCATGTCATTAGGTAAATGCAAGGAGGGGGACAGGAAGGCTCTTTTAACAGCAGATTCACCCTTGGCTTGAACTGAAGCCAAAGAGAGCATCAGGTTTCTTGCTCCCTGAGTATGTGCAGAGAATGGGCCCTAGCTTTGGCCCAGGTGGGCAGGATGAAGACAGCTATGTGCCTTCCCTCCCCATGTGCTGCCTGCAGTGTGGACCCTAACGACCAGAAGAAGACAGCCTGTTATGACATTGATGTGGAGGTGGACGACCCACTGAAGGCCCAGATGAGCAATTTTCTGGCCTCTACCACCAATCAGCAGGAGATCGCTTCCCTTGATGTCAAGGTGGGCCCTCTGGCTCCACAGCTTCCTCTGGGGCCCAGGATTGGAGTGGGCTGGATCTGTCCAGCATTTCCATACATGTAGCACCTAGGGGATGGGATGGGGACTCTGGCTCAGTCATTTGCATTTAAGCTTTGGGGGCAGAGTCTGACACATGGACCCTCTCCAGATTCATGAGACCATCGAGTCCATCAACCAGCTGAAGACCCAGAGAGATTTCATGCTCAGTTTTAGCACCGACCCCCAGGACTTCATCCAGGAATGGCTCCGTTCCCAGCGCCGAGACCTCAAGGTGTAGTCCTCTTTCCCGAGGGGATTCCTTTGTAAAGCTCTGGGTGATTTTTACCCACAGCAGTTCCCAGGGTGGGTTGGCCCAGGGCTGGGGATTATGCTATGGCTTTCCTTCTGGCTCTTTGCAGATCATCACTGATGTGATTGGAAATCCTGAGGAGGAGAGACGAGCTGCTTTCTACCACCAGCCCTGGGCCCAGGAAGCAGTAGGCAGGCACATCTTTGCCAAGGTGAGGCTCTGCCTTGTTTTCCCTCCTTTGGCCCTGAGTAGTAAAGGCCTGAGCTACTTGGTCTCTCCCTTCTCCAGGTGCAGCAGCGAAGGCAGGAACTGGAACAGGTGCTGGGAATTCGCCTGACCTAACTGCTCAGGGATCTCTTTCTTTCCAGCCCTGGAGCCTGGAGGGAGACCACCCTCTGGGTCCTTGCTGGGGCCGCAGACACGTAGGCTGGGGTGAGGAGTGTCTGCTGTCACTCTCTACTCCCCAGCTTTAGTTTTATACATGTAGTGATAGGATTCCTTGTTGCTTGGTCCCCAAAGCCTTATACTTTTTGCATTGGCTTTAATTGGGTTCAGCAGAAGCCTCCTGTGCCCCCCCTGCAGGCAGGCCCAAGTAGGACTGCTGGAGGCTGTGCTTTGACATTTTAACAGACATTTCCGAACCAAAGGCTGCTGGGTTTGCATGTTTACAGACTCCCCTCTTGGGTGAGGGTCAGAGCTGGCTGTGGGGAGCTGGGCTAGGAAGAGGAGATGCAGCTCAGACTTCCTAGCCTTTCTAAACCAAAGTTCTTTGCCATTCCTACAAGCCCAGCCTTGCTGCTGGTTTTTTTCTTTCCTTTGGGTATTTGCACTATTTTGGGAGCAAGTTTTCTATGTGGGAGCCACTTTTTTTGTACAGGGGTAAGTTGGGGGTTTTCAGGGAGCCCTGTTAGGTGCCTCCTTGTTTCTTTCCTCAATCTATGCAAGCGGCTCTGGCCGCCATCATCTCCTGGGATGCCAGAGGGCTGCCTCTCTAGCGGCTTGGGCCGGGGAGGGGACACTCCAGTTCTCTAGCATGGCCTGAGGTATGGGTGGGCGCATGTGGAGGCCAGGGTAAGGTGAATGGGGAGGCTGGGAGGACTGGTGTCGCCCTTTGGAGCTTGGTGAGGAGGGTGGGCCTAGGGCTTGGCGAGTGCCACTTCTGGCACTGGGATCCAAATAAATCCTTTTATCTATTGGTGGTGTCTGGACCTGATCCTTGAACAGCACAGCCCTCATTAACAGACTGGAGTCCTAGAGGACTTGGCCCACAGAGCTTTATTGGAGGGATCCACACAAAGGCTGTCCACTCACTTCCATAATTTCTTGATGGACATGTTTTTCTCACTGTCCTTCTGCATGACCTAGGGGTGGGGGAGAAAATGAATGTTAAGTTACGAACGCAAGCATGCCCTAGCCCACTGCCCCAGAGCCACCATCAGCAAAGGCACAAAGATGGAGGCCTATACCTTGGCTACTGCCATCTCAAAGTCCTCCTGAGTGACATGGACTCGCCGTTCTCGCAGGGCATACATGCCGGCTTCTGTGCACACGCCCTGAACAGGAAAAGGAAGTTGAGGCCCCACTGCTGTTCCCCTCATCTGTGGCCCTTGAGCCTAGAGCTTCCTGCCTCTGCCCTGTTTTTGGTGGGTACTCCAATTACCTTCACTTCAGCCCCTGATGCTCCTGGCATGAGCTCAGCAATTTTTCTCAGGTTGATCCCGCGGGTCAGGTTCATCTTCCGAGAATGAATCTTCAAAATGTCCAGCCGGGCCTGGAGATGGCAAGGAAAGGCCTGAGCCCCACACCCCACCCCTACCCCCACTGCCAGAGCCACTTTGCACAGCGCCCATCACAAACCTCCTCGTTGGGGGGTGGGAATTCAATTTTTCTGTCAATACGCCCTGGGCGAAGCAGCGCCGAGTCCAGGATATCAATCCTATTAGTAGCCATGATAACCTGAGCAGAGAAAGCGGGTGAGGATCAGCTAAGCTCTTCCTCAACCTGCGTGGCACCCAGGCCTTCCCTGGGCCCATCCCAAGGCTGCTACCACCTTACCTTGATGTTCTTGGTGGCCTCAAAGCCATCCAGCTGGTTGAGCAACTCCAGCATTGTGCGCTGCACTTCACTGTCCCCCCCAGAACCCCCCTCCAGCCGCGAGGAGCCGATGGAATCGATTTCATCCATGAAGATGATAGATGGAGCATGTTCCCGTGCCATGACAAACAACTCCCTCACCATTCTTGCCCCTGTGTGGAGGCCGAGCTGGTGTTAGGGAGCTTATTAGCTCCCTAACCCCCTACCTCTTGCTTCTCACGTTACTGGCCATGGTTACCTTCCCCTATGAATTTCTGTACCAATTCAGAGCCAGAGACACGAATAAAGGTACAGTCCGTATGATGAGCCACAGCTCGGGCCAACAGCGTCTTCCCAGTGCCTGGAGGTCCATACAGCAGCACTCCCTACAGGGGAACAGCAGCACTCAGGACAGAAAGCTATACCCCTCATCTCATTCAGTGAACATTTACCGAGTGCTGAGTGCTGGATCCCTTGCTAGATGTTAGGGATACCAAAAAAAAAAAAAAAAAAAAAAAGAACATCAAGGAGCTGTTCTGGAGCTTATATCCAAAACCCACCTCACTGCCCTAGAACACTTCCCCCGCCACTCTTCAGGGGGAGGGCCAGCCCAAGAAGGATGCAGCCTATCCTGGTGCCTCCCCGACCCCTGCAGTAGGGCTGGCTGGGGCAGGAGTAGTAAAGTACAACTTGGCCCTCCTGGAGAAGCCCTGCTCCTCACCTTGGGCTGAGCAATGCCCAGTGCTTCGAAGAGCTCAGGATGCTTAACAGGCAGCTCGATCACTTCTTTGATCTCCTTGATCTGTTTGTCCAGTCCACCAATCATCTCATAAGTCGAATCTGGTACTTTCTCTACCATCATCAGTGACACTAATGGGTCTACCTTGTTGGGCAGGATCTTGTGCAGAGTGTAGCTGTCATTCCTTAGAGCCACCCGGCAATTGGGTGTCACCTGGGTGACGGGGGTGAGTTTCAGAAGTGGTACAATAAGAAATAAGAGCTGACCCCACCACCACCTCACCTGCTACACTCACGTCATTGATGTCAATGTTTTTGTCCACGTCTACAACAAATTTGCCTTCAGGATGTACCTAAAGAAAGAAGAGCTCATGATCTTCCTTGACAGCCACCAAATCACTAACCCTACCCAGGAAGACCTTCGAGAATCCCACAATACCTTGACAGAACACAGAACCCTGTCTCCCAAGGCTACACACAAAGGGGTGGGAATCCAGTGCAGACTGAGCTGGTTGGTCCCTGGGGTCATGCTGCTTTTACCTTGACCAACACTTTCTTCTTATCCATGGCCCGGACTACTTCCCCCACATAGGAGCCCTGTTCCTGCAGCAGCTGTAGCTCCTCCCGCAATAGGCGAACTAGATGGCAAGCAGACACAGTGGTCACCTAGCTACTCCCCTGGAGTCTCCAGGACCCAATTCTACATGCATGAGCTAAGCATCATTCTTAAGTTATTAAAGGAAGACCAAAGATAAAAATTCGTGTATTTAAGGAGGCTACAATGGGGCTCGGGAAAAAGAGATGCATGTGAAACTACTAGATGACAGGGAGAAAACAGTAAGCACTGCTGTGAAGACACTGTGCAGGGAGGTTAGGAGAGACCTCAGACAAACTGCCCACATGCGGCTTCCCATCTTTCCCCACTCACCTTTAGCATTTAGTTCATTCCTCTGTGCCTGCAGCCTCCGGAGGTTTTGGCTCTTATCATTCACAATCAGCTGTGGCAGACAAGAGACAAATTCCATTACTCAAGGGCAGGAGACAGGAGGAGGTAGGATCTTGGCCAAGACCTCACAGGTCAGAATGAGCTGAGGGAAGGGCACAGGGCACCTGTGTGTTGTTTCAGATTCTCCAGTATGATTCTAATGACCCTGCCCTGTCCTCCAAGAGTCCCTCTGGAGCTTACGGCAGCCATCAAAGAAGGCTGCTTGTCCAATTCTGGTCCAGGAATAACAGAATCTAATGGAGAAAAGTTACAGCTGGCTCATGTAACACCAAATTTCTCACAGGAAGGCAACATCACCTAGTGGAAAGAGTGTTAGGTGAGAAGTCTGAGTTCTAGCCCAGCTGCTGTCAATCAAAAGCAAGGTAAAGCTCAGGCAATCTATTTTAAAAAATCTAGATCTGTTACCAAATGGCACATGGGTATAGCATCAGCTGCCCTGCTCCTTTTCAGAACTACTGAAGTGAACGAATAAGAACACATGAAAAAGCATTCAAAAATGGTTAACTAAACATAATACCTGCAAATGCATTTGGAATTCAGAATTGTTCTTTGTGGCTTTCCCCCATCCAATTTATATTACAGATGACACTTGAACAACACAGGGGATTAGGACGAAATTGAAAATCCATGGACTTGTCCAAAGTTAAAATACTAACAGCCTACTGTAACATAATACTGTTAACACTAACAGCCTACTGTTTATGTTGTTGGTAATGCTTACTACTGGAAGCCATACCTACTACTGAGAGTCACACCTTACTGCTGGAAGCCTTACTGGTAAACATAAACATTTCATTAACAACATAAACGGTCCTTTCTCTATGGTTTAGCGCTTTAGGCTAGCGTTCTAGGTTGCCCAATTTCTTTCATTCAGTCTCTATGGAATTAGCATCATCCAGATGCCTCAATGATGCCTTTCCTCACATTCTCACTTCACCCTCACCCAACCTCTTGGTGATAAATTTCATCTCCTGAGCTTGTTTCCCTTTCATAAGAATCCTTTTCATTCGGGCTTCTTCCAAAAGGGTTGACCTTTGGCTAGAGGTACCTTTTCTGTTAAGATTTGACTCTTGAAAATGTTTAACAAACTGTGAACACTATGACCCTCAAAGGGGTGGGACTGGAGGAGAACAAGAGATTGCTTACTTCTGATACACACACCCTACTAGCTAAGAAACAAACAAGAAAGGAGAAGCAGCAACTTCTTCCACTGCACTCCCAGTGGAATTAGATGGATTTGTGGAAGTCCGTTTCCATCCCGCATCATCCCGCTTCCTAGCTCTCTCCGAAGTCCGTCCTCACCTGGAGTTCTTCAATCTTGGACAGATAATATTGGCGGAGTCCGCTGCCTGCCTTCCCCTCCTCCAGTTCCATCTGAAGACACAGAGTGAGTCTTAAACGACAGGTTAAACATCCGAGGGGATAAAGCCACTTGCAGGGCACTTTGAATAAGGTTTGACACCAGGTAGCTTTGCGTAGTAAAAAAAGTTTGGACTTCGGAGGCTCAGCATCTGGGTTCTAATCCCTCCCTCCCTTGGAACCCTCCATTTTCCCACGACTAAAATAAAAAAATGGGAACGCCGCCTACCTTGTACGACTTTTAGGAGGACCGAGAGGCGATATGATATACACGGGGGCGCTTTGCACTGCGTGAAGCGCTCTACAAGCCCGAGGTGTCGTTACTGCCGACGGAGCAAGCGGAACGGAGCCGAAGGACTGGCGTCCCGTCTCCTGCGACCCGTGGGCCGGCCGTTCCCGCGCCCATCGCTCCCCTCACTCACTCCGCTTCTACCGCGTATTCCTCTCCCAGCCTTGCCCTGACTCACCGAGGGCGGCGCTGACACAGCAGATCCAGTCGCAGGCAGCGTCCAGCCTGGACTACTCCAGCCACCTCCGACCCACCCGACCCTCCTGCCCCGGCCCGCTCTCCACTTAGATCACGCTCGCTCCGCACCCAGCCCCGTAACCTGCCGGGCCGCCACTGCAGCCGCCATACCTGCTCTGGCCCGTCAAGCGCCATCTTCTCTCTTCAGCAGAGACCGCCGGCATCCGAGTCGCCTTTGCGCGCAGGCGCGGAAGCGGAGGCTTGTGACCTGAAGACCAGGCAGAGAAGAGTTCCGGGTCAATGGGCGGGGTGCGCGGCCAGACCACACTAACTAAGGGGACCATGATGGGAGGGGCGGCTACGAGAGTTCAGGGGCTTTGGAGGGGGAAGAGGAAGGAGCAGAACTCCTCAATGTTGCCTCATTGAAACTCTGTTTGTAGTTCTTGTAATATGCCTTCCTAGTCTCAACTTTCAACTTACAAAATCCGAGGACAGAGTACCGAGAACAATCTATGGCCACACTCAAAATGGCGGAAAAGCTCGAGCCAGGGACGCAGGGGACGCAAGCGGAAGCGGAAGTACGTTTGCTGCATACATGTGCGGTTCCGAGTGTGGAGAAAGCGGCCGTGGGTCTAGGTACAGTGTGCGGAGAGGGGAGTGGAGTGGAATTGCTGCGGGAAGTGGGAAACTGAAAGAGGAATCTGGTGATCCGGAAAGAGACGTCCTCAACTTCTACTTTTTCCCCAGATTGAGCGATACTCCCCCATTCCACCATGGGCAAGAAGGGCAAAGTTGGCAAGAGCCGACGGGACAAGTTTTATCACTTGGCGAAGGAGACGGGTGAGTCCAGATTCGCTCAGTCTGCGTGCGTGCGAGCGAGCGAGCGATCTCTGCCCGGTTCGCCTGCTCTTTCTGACCATTGTGTACCTCTCCTGCAGAAGGGGTAGTGGGTTGCGAGGCTGGAGAAATCCTGCTGGTGATGGTGAAGCCCTCTGCGCACTTGGTTGTTTTGTCCAGGTTACCGTTCCCGATCTGCTTTCAAGCTGATCCAGCTCAATCGCCGCTTTCAGTTCCTGCAGAAAGCCCGAGCCTTGCTGGACCTGTGTGCTGCGCCAGGGGGATGGTTCGTAACACTTGCCACAGGTTGCTCCTGGTGGCCTCTTTCTGTGTTCTGAGCTGCGATGGTTTCCAGTTTCATTGCGGGAGAGGAATCCCGAATCCCGGTCCCCTTGGAGGCCGTTTCCTTTCTTGACTGCAGGGAAAGGACTTGGAATACGTGCCTATGATATGTTCTGGCCAGTGCACGTAACACCAGGGATGAGAGGTCAGTTGCCAAGAGGGGGACAAGGATGGCTGTAGGTTTTTAAATTCCTATTCCTTTTATAGGCTGCAGGTAGCTGCCAAGTTTATGCCTGTATCCAGCCTTATTGTGGGTGAGTAACGGACAGCTCTCCTTGATATTTTAAGGGGTCGGTGTATAAAGTACTTTGTCCTGTATTTCTCTCCTCCCTGCTTGAGGCAATCCTTTAGAATACTCTGACCTGATTTATTCCAGGAGTGGACCTGGTTCCAATCAAGCCTCTCCCCAATGTGGTGACTCTCCAGGAGGACATCACAACAGAACGTTGTAGGCAGGTAATAGGAGTCTCTCTCTTCCTTCCCCCTTTATACGGAAACATCCACATCCCTGAAATCCTCTAAAGGCAATTTTTTTTCTATTTACCATGCTTTGAGCACATTCTTGCCTGACATTTGTACAAGACCCATGGTATTCGTAGTGCCCACTCCAACCTTTATTTAGAGTCAGGGATAAAGGTGTTTGGAATTGGGAGAAGGGCAGAGATCTTTAGTGAAGTTTTTTCCTGTGAACTCACTGTCAGACTGTAAGCTCCATGAAGGTAGAGACATACTGTTTTTGTTTACTATTGTTATCTCCTGTGCCTGGTAGAGCATTTGGCCCATAATGGGCACTCAACAAATAACGGGATGGACAAATGGTTGAACCAGGGCCATTCCTGTGTTTGTGTTTCCATAGTTCCTTTTCTTTTTAGGCCCTGAGGAAGGAGCTGAAGACCTGGAAGGTTGATGTTGTGCTCAATGATGGGGCCCCCAATGTGGGGGCTAGCTGGGTCCATGATGCCTACTCACAAGGTACAGGGAGTGTGGTGTTTGGAGATCAGGCGATGGTGGAGTTGGGTGCATGCCCTCCTGGGCTGCAGTGCCTCAACTAATTGTCTCTATCCTACAGCCCATTTGACACTGATGGCTCTGCGTTTGGCTTGTGACTTTTTGGCCCGGGGTGGCTGCTTCATCACAAAGGTTTTCCGTTCTCGTGACTATCAGCCTCTGCTATGGATCTTTCAGCAGCTGTTCCGCCGTGTCCAGGCCACCAAGCCCCAAGCCTCTCGCCACGAATCTGCAGAGATCTTTGTAGTCTGCCAAGGTGGGCATCATTTCCTTTCTCTTGATCCAGCCTCCCAACTCCCAAAGCACACTTTTTAATATATCCTGTCATTTTTAGGATTCCTGGCCCCTGACAAGGTTGACAGTAAATTCTTCGACCCCAAATTTGCCTTCAAGGAGGTTGAACTTCAGGCTAAGACTGTTACTGAATTGGTGACTAAGAAGAAGCCAAAGGTGTGTTTTGGAGAATGGGGCCACCCTTGGGTCCTGGAACTCTGGAGAGGTTGGGCCTGGTGGGTCCTACAGATACCCAGAAGGGACTGCCCAACCTTCTCTCTTTTTCTCCCTAAGGCTGAAGGCTATGCTGAGGGCGACCTCACTCTTTATCACCGTACCTCAGTCACTGACTTCCTCCGAGCTGCCAACCCTGTCGACTTCCTGTCTAAGGCCAGCGAAGTGAGTCTCCAGCCTTGAGGGACATGAGGTAGCCCCGGAAACATGGCCTGAGAATCTCCCGACACCTTTCCCTCCTCCCAAACAGATCATGGTAGATGATGAAGAGTTGGCACAGCATCCAGCTACCACTGAAGACATACGGGTGTGCTGTCAGGACATCAGAGTGTTGGGGCGCAAGGAGCTCAGGTATGCAGCAGGGTGGGCATGGGGGCCAGGAGCTCTGGAGGCGGGAAAGGCCATGATGTTAGATCTCTGGGAAGAAGATATTGCTGTGCTAAAGGTTTGGGGTAGGGGCCTGAGCCTTTTGGTTTATGTAGCTGAAACCTGAAAAGGTGGATAGTGAGCCTAAAACAGAAGGGGGCAGGGACAAAGAGGGAGATGGCAAGATCAGTAATAGTATCTCTGGGACAGGTTGCTACTAAACTGGAGAACAAAACTTCGGCGATATGTGGCCAAGAAGCTGAAAGAACAAGCAAAGGCACTGGACATCAGGTGAGGAGGGAACGCAGCCAGGCAGGTGTGGACGGGGTGTCCAGGGAAAGAGTCCAGGAAAATAACCCAACTCCTGGGACTGTTTTGCCAGCCTCAGCTCTGGAGAGGAAGATGAAGGTGATGAGGAGGACTCAACAGCTGGGATCACAAAGCAGCCCTCTGAGGAGGAGGAGGAGGAGGAACAACTGAACCAGACCCTGGCAGAAATGAAGGCCCAGGAGGTGGCGGAATTGAAGAGGTGAGAGGAGCTGGGGTGGAGCTTGGAGTCCACCAATGCAGGGATCCTCTGTGTGAAGATGGGAGAAGAAAATGCAAGGCATGGATAGAAACTCTTTGGAGCTGGGCCAGTTTTACTCCCTGAATCCACCCCCTCAGGAAGAAAAAGAAGCTGCTGCGTGAGCAGAGAAAGCAGCGGGAGCGTGTGGAGCTGAAGATGGATCTGCCTGGGGTTTCCATTGCAGACGAGGGGGAGACTGGCATGTTCTCCTTGCGCACCATCCGGGGTCACCAGGTGAGGTGGCATTGGGGGTGCAGGCTTAGGAGACATAAGAATCTGTTTGGGTGTTTGGAGGTTGGGGGTGTTGCATGTCTTTTTAAGTTGCTGAATGATAGGCTGTGGTTGCTGTCTTCACCACAGGGTGCCTTGGTGAGTCTAAAGTCACAAAGAAACATAAACCTAAAAGGATGAAGTTAGGTAGATAGATGACTGTGATAGATTATTCTTGAAGAACTAGAACATCAGAAAAGAACTTATAATGGATGCTGCCAGGTTACTTGAGTTATAAGCACAAAGGAAGAGAGGGTCTCCCTTAGAGGGGAACAGCATTCTTCAGTTCATTGAGACCAAGTGAGCACTCACATTAGGCTGCTTCCACTCAATACTGAAGAACATGTTTTTCCTGACAAAATCAGGGTCACAAACAAAATGAACTTCTGTGGTTTATATGTGGAAGTGTCATAATCAAGTCATCTTTGTTGTACAGGAGGCAGGAGAGCATGGTGGCCCTAGAGCAGACACAGGCTCAGGTTTCCTTCCCAGCTCTACTACCTGGAGCTGTGTGAAGTGACTGAGCTGACTACCACTTATGCTTGCTGCCTCCCACTTATCCTTGCTGCCTCAGTTTCCTCATCTGTAAAACAATAATAGAACCTACCTACTAGAGTTTTTGTGAGGAACAAAAAAAGATAGGTGTAATCCCTCATATGTGATAAACACTCAAGAAATAGTAGTTGGGGTTTTTCCTTTGAGACAAGATCTTGTTTTGTCACCCAGGCTGGAGTGCAGTGGTGCCATCATGACTCACTGCAGCCTCAAACTCCTGGCATCAAGCAATCCTCCTGCCTCAGCCTCCCACAGTGCTGGGATTACAGGTGTGAGCCATCATACCCAGCCTAGTATCTCTGCATGAGGAAAATAAAAGGTTCTGACAATTGGCTTAAGTGGGACAGTTCTGTTGGATGTATGTTGGCTGGTCCCCTTTTATTCAGTGGAGACAGACCGCGTAGATGGTATTCTCAGGAGGTGATTGAGATGCCATCTGAGGATAATTTTTAAAGGAAAACCAGTGTTGTAGAGTATGTTAAGATTTGGTGCTATATGGGCTGTAGGGTACCTTCCCATAAGACCCATTTGTGATACCACTGAGACAAGACAGCTCAGTGGGATGGATCAGTAACATAGCCTAGAACGGGATGTTGTAAACAGGCCATTCACTACCCTGGATCTGAGCTTTCCCGTCTGTGAAAGGATAATGGATTTGCCAGTGTTCTTCCTAGTGTTGCTGAGCATAGACTGAGGTGAGAGACACAGAAAAAAAACAGTATATTTCCTTTTAAATAGTTCACCTTTGTTTCTGTTACACTTCAGTTATTAGAGGAAGTAACACAAGGGGATATGAGTGCAGCAGACACATTTCTGTCCGATCTGCCGAGGGATGACATCTATGTGTCAGATGTTGAGGACGACGGTGATGACACATCTGCAGATAGTGACCTGGATCCAGAGGAGCTGGCAGGAGTCAGGGGACATCAGGATCTAAGGGACCAAAAGCGGTAAGGGGCACGTGTGCGCGCCAGAGGGAATGCTGCCACTCTGAGGCAGCGTTGGGGTGGGTACTGCCAGAGCCTAAGTAGGGGAGCAAGGGCACCAGCCATTCTGGGTCTCTGAGCCCCCTACTTTCCTTTGGGTCTACAGTGTGCGATTTACTGAAGTAGAAGATGATAAAGAGGAGGAGGAGGAGGAGGAGGAGGAGGAGAATCCACTGCTGGTACCACTGGAGGAAAAGGCAATACTGCAGGAAGAACAAGCCAACTTGTGGTTCTCAAAGGTAAGGAGAGGCAGGGGGCAAGACTGCCAGATGAGTCTTCCCTTGGGAGAAGGGCAGCTGATGTTCTCCCATCACAGGGCAGCTTTGTTGGGATTGAGGATGATGCAGATGAGGCCCTCGAGATCAGTCAGGCCCAGCTATTGTTTGAGAGCCGGCGCAAGGGACAGCAGCAGCAGCCACAGCAGCTGCCACAGACACTGCCTTCCTGTTTGAAGACTGAGATAATGTCTCCCCTGTGTCGAGATGAAGCCCCTAAGGGAACAGAGGCTTCTTTGGGGACAGAAGCTGCCACTGGTCCTGAAGGGGAAGAAGAGGATGGCATCTCAGACAGTGATAGCAGTAGTAGCAGTGAGGATGAAGAGAGGTGAGTGGTTGCAGCTGAGAGAAGGGATGGAAAGGAAGCAGTGGCTTGAACCATTTCTCTAAATTGGGGGTTCTCAATCTTGGCTGCAGATGGGGAGGGTTAAAAATACTGTACTGACGATCCTGATTTAACTGGACTGGGGTACAGCCTGCGTGGCAGGATTTTTGCAAATTCCGTGGAAGTGCGATCTTAGTACAGAGTGGTGGAATCACTGAGTCCTCCCCTCTTCACAGCCGGGAACTCCTCCGTGGTAAGAAGCAAAGTCGTGGGCCTAAGTCAGATGATAACGGGTTTGAGATAGTGCCTATCGAGGACCCAGGTGAGAGCTCTGTATACAGTGGAATGAGAAAAAACCACTGGACGTGTCAGTATTGGGAATTGAGCTTTGACCTTTCTCCTTCCCTCTCTAGCAAAACATCGGATACTGGACCCTGAAGGCCTTGCTCTAGGTGCTGTTATTGCCTCTTCCAAAAAGGCCAAGAGAGATCTCATAGATAATTCCTTCAACCGGTAAAGGGGCCAGAAACTCATCAAGAGTGACCAGGGTCTGGTGGGTAAATGGGTTTTTTCTTTTTTTTGAGATGGAGTCTCGCTCTGTCACCCAGGCTGCAGTGCAACGGCGCAATCTTTACTCACTGCAGCCTCTGCCTTCCAGGTTCAAGTGATTCTCCTGCCTCAGCCTCCTGAGTAGTTGGGATTACAGGCGCCCACCACCATGCCCAGCTAATTTTTGTATTTTTAGTAGAGACAGGGTTTCGCCATGTTGGCCAGGCTGGTCTCAAACTCCTGACCTCAGGTGATCTGCCCGCCTCAGCCTCCCAAAGTGCAGGGATTAGAGGCGTGAGCCACTGCGCCCAGTCCGGTAATTTCTTTAGAAAGCCTGGAATGTTGGATATTGGACAGATGTTCCTTTCCACTCAGGTACACATTTAATGAGGATGAGGGGGAGCTTCCAGAGTGGTTTGTGCAAGAGGAAAAGCAGCACCGAATACGACAGTTGCCTATTGGTAAGAAGGAGGTGGAGCATTACCGGAAACGCTGGCGGGAAATCAATGCCCGTCCCATCAAGAAGGTGGCTGAGGCTAAGGCTAGAAAGAAAAGGAGGGTAAGTGATGGGGCCTCCAGAGATTGGGGGGGGTCGGGGATGGGGAAGAGGTCACCTGACAGGTTCCTTCTGCAGATGCTGAAGAGGCTGGAGCAGACCAGGAAGAAGGCAGAAGCCGTGGTGAACACAGTGGACATCTCAGAACGAGAGAAAGTGGCACAGCTGAGAAGGTAATGGGAGGACACCACAAAGGTACACAGGGCTAAAAGTGCAGCAGAAAGCAAGCCTCTAACCTGTTCTCTTCCCCCTGTAGTCTCTACAAGAAGGCTGGGTTTGGCAAGGAGAAACACCATGTCACCTATGTTGTAGCCAAAAAAGGTGTGGGCCGCAAAGTGCGCCGGCCAGCTGGAGTCAGAGGTCATTTCAAGGTGGTGGACTCAAGGATGAAGAAGGACCAAAGAGCACAGCAACGTAAGGAACAAAAGAAAAAACACAAACGGAAGTAAGCAGAGCTGCCAGGCTCACCAGGAGAGCACGGGGACTAGGAGGAAGGGTGTGGCGTGGCTCAGTCTGGCCCCCTTGATAACCAGCCCAGCCCCTGCTCACATCACAGCTGTCTGAAGAACAGTGAGGCGGGGTGCCTAGAACTCCCGTGGTGGTCTTCAGCAGAGAGGACGATGTCCTCCTGCTTGCCTGAAGGAAGGTCTCCCATGAAAGCACTGCTGAACTGTGTTGACAGACCCACGACCCTTTTTTTAAACTGTTAAGGGGAAGTTCAGTGTTGGAGCGACACTCGATGTAGTCTACACCTGGACATGTGGGCCCCTTAAGCCTTCCCCCATCCTATTCCTGAATAAAACCAGGATAATGGAAGAGTTGTCTTTTCTGACAGTTTTAATAAGCACTTCCCTACATCTGAGTACGCACACTGTGGGCGGCACTATTCTAAGATGTACCAACTCATAGTGAGACAGAAATGACAAACGATCCACAGGTCCCAGTAGTAAAACATTTACTAGAGAGCAAGCAGAAAGGAATGCACATCTTAAAGAAACCTTCACAAAGTCACAAAAGTCAAAGTTTGTGTATTTCTTTTCCTTTTATAAACAACATAGAACAAAAATCATCAAAATCATTTCAGCAAAAGACTTTTCTATCATCGGGGCAAGTTAAAAAAAATACAATGAAATAGAAGAAGAAGACACTTTAAAAGCTCTTGTTGGGTTTTTTGTTTAATTTTAAATTTAGCAACACCATCTCAGACCTGGAGCAATCCTAGAACAGTTACCAGGATCACCTTTTCCCTTCAATCCTTGTGGCTTCTGGGAATCTTCAGAGCCTGGGTCTGGAAGGTGTTTCCTACATGTCTCAGGGCTGGACGCAAACATGGCTGGGGACCTGAGCATCAACTCCCATTTAGAATCAGACATCTCCCTTCCCTGCAAATGTCTACAACTACCAAATTGCTCCCCAACAGTTAGTTCAATGGATTGAGTTTGCAGAAGCCAACTCCTAAAAAGGGGACTGCCTGGCCATACAACTAAGAAAAAGAAGTCGATTTATAGATGTTTATAAGGTGACACCTTAGTAAAAAATATAAGCTACGTATAATATAAACCTAGAGTGAGTTTTGTGCCCTAGAAGGCCCTTTATCCCAAGATAACCTCAACTTACCCTCATGACAACTCACCTAGAGGCAAAGGAAGCTTCCCAGCTCTACTTCCAAGGACCAAAGCAGCTTCCCAAGAAAACATCCGAAAATTCCTTCTGATGAAGGGGTAATGTCTCCAAGCTCCAGCTCTCCACTAAGGGCAGGGGGTCCTTACACTTTGGACCCCAACCCAGCCCTGAGACACCTAGTTACCGAAATCTTTCTAAAAATTAAGGACAACTGATTTCACGCTTCAGCGCATCCCCTCTAACTGTCCCATCGACTTTTCTTGCGTTTAGGCGGCTCTGGGACAGCAAAGCCATCAGCTGTCTTATCTGTCTTGCTGTCCACCTTGTCCATCTTGCTGCTGTCCACTTTGGGTTCCATCTTGGGCTCCATCTTGCTCTCACGATTACAAGCTTCTTTCCTGCTTTCCCCATTCCGACCGTCATTTGCACCCCGGTTCTCCCCATGCCGGCCTGCGCTTCCTCCATGTCTGTTCTCTCCATGCCGATGGCCATCAGTGTGACGGCTGCTGCTTTCTGGGTGGCGGTATCCATCTCCATGGCGACCACCATCTCCATGACGTGGGCTATCGCTATGCCGATTGCCAGTCTCTCCGTGACTGTGACGGCTGCTGCCCCGGTTCTCATATCTCTCTCTTTTCCCGTTGCCGCCCCCAGTCCCTTCTCGGCTGTTATTCCCTGAAGCTGTGTTGTTGACTCCCTGGGCTCCAGCAGATGGGTAGGTCACAGGGGCACCACTGATGTTGCCAGTATTGCCAAAGCCTGGAATGCCCTTGGTGGCACTGGCAACAGGGCTGTCAGGACTGTTATGGCCCTGTTGTGCTGAGTTAGTTGGAACAGAATTCAAGCTCCCTGCGCTAGTCCACCCACTTGCCCCAGCAGCAGAGCTTCCAGCCTTCTGATTACTTAAACTGGCTGCAACAAAGTGACTCTTGTACTGTGACTGAAAGAGAAAGAGACATCAGGAGTAGGTAAGATAGCAAATTCAAGAAACTTGAATATACAACTTGGCAAATGATGAGGTTTACAGAAACACTATGCTATCTTGGCACTGTGACTTTAGTGTCCTGCTGGCCCCACAGTATGGTCCCTTTTTTTCTTGTGCTATAAAGGAAAACTTGTGGATCTCTGTGGAGAGATGGACCCCCAGTGTTCTGAAATGTACTTTTATAGCCTGATTGGCTAGAATAAAGCATCTGTGTATTTAGCACATTTATCTGTTATTTACCATTCAAAACCAAAAAGTTCTGAAAACAAAAAAAATTTTTACACTGAAATTTAAGTTTGACAGCAAAACCTGCCTTAAACTCCTTCTGTCGATTCACCTTAGTGTGACTATCAGTACATTTTGCTTCAGAAGTGAGTTGGAGGTGGGCGCCTGGGAGGTGGGCAATACTGCAGGCTGTTGGGAAGGGAGGGAACACACACCCTGCTGCAGGACAACAATCCCAGGCCCTGAGTGTGACTCAAGTAGACCAGCACAAGGGGTTCTCTAGATCAATTTGCATGTCCAAGTAAGCTACTGTTAGGTTTATATTCAAAATCCAAGCAGCATGAAGACCCTAAATCTAGCATCAAGCCTGTAAGCCCAGCTACAACCAGGAAAACTAAGCCCCTCTTGTCATTGCCCAAGAGTTACTGCTGAAAGTGCTTTTAATGAAATGCTTATTTCAGACCTGGAAAGCTGCTTTCATTGCCGTTAGTCGATCTCCCATAGCTCCTGTGGAAGGCTTGTAGGCCTCATAATTGCTCATTACATTGTTATTTCCTCGGTCCTAAAAAAAATAAACACAACTATGAGGATGAAAAAATAAGCAGGAAAGCTCACTGCCATAGACTAGCCCTCATTATAATGAAAACCCTTGAAGCGGGAGCTGCGAAGGAACTGGATACTTTTAGAAGGCTACTTCTGCTTTGTGAGAAAAGACAGTGACAATCATTTAAAAATGCTTATGCCTTCAACCCAGAAATTCTACTTCTTGGAATTAACCCTATTAAACAGAAATGCAATCAGATTATGCCGAAAGTTGATCATGTATTATTTACATACACACATCCAATTAAGTAAGTAAAAATTATGTTAAAGATGAAAAGGCTCTGAATAGCATATTGTGTGACTGCTAAGGCCCTGAATCAAGACCATGAAGGGTCTGAATTTCAGCTTAAATGCTTGTCAGTGTAACTTTAGGTGTCTCAATGTTGTTATCTGTACTAACTTCCATTTGGTTGTTGTGAGGATTAACTGAGCTAAAATATCAGATTGCTTGGAATGGTCCTGGCACATATAAAGTGCTCAATAAATATTAGCTATTATTATGCATAATCATTATTATAATAATGTGGGAACAGAGTATGTAATTATCAAAGATGCCAAGCTTAACTCTAATGCTCCAGAAAAGTATACTGGCAGCTTTCTTCCCTGGCTTAGGAATCAAACTGACAAAAAACAGGTAGTTAAGAAAGGCCACCAAAAGGGTACTTTTGTTACCTGGCTCGTGAGAAAAACTAGCTCCCAACTTGGAAATTCCTGATCCATTCCGGAGTTTAATGACAAGATATGGCTAGACTTTATAGTGACCCTATGGCAACATTTCCCTAACAGCAGGCTTTAGGCCAGTGTTGAAGGGCTGTAAAAGCAGACTGCTGGGCCCCAACTCCAGAGTTTCTATTCACAAGGTCGGGGGTGGGGGATGAGTTTGCATGTGCTGTTGGTCCAGGGACCACAGTGTGACATCACTGCTAATCTAGAATAATTTCCTGAGCAAGCCTAGTCAACCAAGTACACAAAGATGCTTCTTCAATAGAAAGTTACCATAAGAATGAGCACTGAATTGACTCAAATCAGATTAAATACAAATTCCCTTCTAGACAGGGTTTTAAACTCACTGAGGCTTTCCTGGGCAGATGAGAATATTCCTAATGACATTCAGGACATGAGACCAACCCTAAAGACACTACTGTAGTCTAGACTCACCATGTTCTCAGAGCCCAGGCCAGGCCGCTCCCTATAGCCTAGGCCTCCTCCACCAATGTTCAGCTTTTTTCCTTTCCCTCCTTTGAATCGAGATTTCCGAAACCAGGCATTCTGCATTGAACAAAATTCAAGGTTAACTCAAGGAAGGGAGAAAAGACCAGAGGAAGAGGATGAGGACAAAGAGGAAATTAAGTGGGAAGGGGGAACTCTTTGCTTAACTTTCAGCCAGCACATTTACGCTAAGGGAGGAACTGTTCACAGGAACCACAGATTAGTTTCTCCTTGGTAGCATAATCCACCAAATTTGAAAAGCGGCTGAGTTCCTTATCTAAGGCTTCCTATGGTGCTCCCTCCCTCAGGCTCTCCTGGAAGGGAAGTTGTTCAGAAAAGCTTCAAACACAAAGAGTCACTTTGGCTACTTCTAACTTCCTTGAGGAAAATGAGATTATTTTTTATTTCTCAAACCATATACTATTGGACATAAACATGTGGAGCTTAAAGAAATGGTGTGTTCAGAAGCAAAGGAAAAACGCTATGTGAAGTGAGGCTTATCAGAACTGACTATAGGGGCAGACTCCCAGAAAGGATGGTAGCCACACAACTGAAGATTTACCCACCGAGCCTAAAAGTTTTCATTGAATTTGACCACTGCCACGATACTACTCATCATATTTACTCATATTCTCTTAAGAATGCAGGGTGGTGGCTCACACCTGTGAATCCCAGCACTTTGGGAGCCAAGGCGGGCGGATCACTGGAGGCCAGGCGTCAAGACCAGCCTGACCAACATGGTGAAACCCCGTCCCTACTAAAAATACAAAAATTAGCCAGGCATGGTGGCACATGCCTCTAATCCCAGCTGCTCGGGAAGCTGAGGCAGGAGAACTGTTTGAACCGGAGAGGCAGAGGTTGCAGTGAGCTGAGACTGCGCCACTGCACTCCAGTCTGGGTGATAGAGTGTGACTCCATCTCAGAAAAAAGCGGGAAAAAAAAAAAAAAGCAAATATCTCTGGGAAGGTTAAAGCTTTATCTGACAATCAAATATTACCAGCAAAATAAAGTGCTTGAGAGGTAGGGCAGCAGGCTTGGGCAAAGTTCTGAGCACAGAAAGTCTGAGGTACAAAAAGAAATGGAAGAAAATGCCAAAGACAAAATCTGTCCTGTTTAAAAGGTCATTTAGGACTGGCTCTCTGTGCTCAGGAGCAGGGGAGGAAACATTATTCTCTTCTCTCTTGCAGTTCAGGTCCTTTACTCCTAGGACCAGAAACTCGGGCACTGCCACACTGCAGCTGAGTTGTACCAGTTATGTGAGCTGGCCTAGGCATTTGACAAACTCTTAACAGTTTCTGCTCTCAAAGTGTTCCAAACCCATTTGTAATTTGGGGACAGCATGGATTCAGATGACTCTAGGTTTGATTTGTTAGAATGCCTCACTTAGCTTTAGACTGGGAGCACACCTGGAAGATGGCAATCAGTGTGGTCAAAGGTCTAAGATCTCAGACTGCTGGGAATAGTTAAGAGGCACTATATAAGCCGGGCATGGTGGCTCACACATGTAATCCTAACACTTTGGGAGGCCCAGGCCAAGGCGGGAGGATCACCAGATGTCAGGAGTTCCAGACCAGCCTGACCAACATGGCAAAACCCCATCTCTATTAAAAATACAAAAATTGGCCAGGCATGGTGGTGGGCGCCTGTAATCCCAACTATTTGGGAGCCTAAGGCAGAAGAATCGCTTGAACCCGGGAGGCGGAGGTTGCAGTGAGCTGAGATTGCGCCATCGCACTCCAGCCTGGGCGACAGAGCGAGATTCTGTCTCAAAAAAAAAAAAAGGCGGGGGGGCGGGCACTATACTATACACATATTGTTTCAAAGACATCACACATTTTTAGCCCCCCAGAAGAAAAGTTTTATGGGAGAAGAGCAGTAAGAACAGTAACCATCTTTGAGATTAAATTTACTCGTAAGTGTGCTATGGGGTGAAATTACAGGGACAGATTTTAGTACAAAGGAATAGCTTTTCAAAACAGATGTTGTTGAAAGGAGGAGAAGACCAGATAAGACTAGATGAATTTCAGTATCTCACAATTCCTATCTGTACCTCATAAGCCCCACATCCTCCCTGCCACCCAACTTTCTTGTCAAGTTTTTATGTTATCTGCTCCAGGACTGCTAAAATGTCTTGGTCTTACAACTAGGAGCAACTGAAAGTGTGCCCAGTCCCTCACCTGCATTGCCAGATCTAGGAGTTCCTTAGAAACGTGTTGATTGGCTCCTTCTAAGTTCCGGACCAGGTCACCAGCAAAATTGCTGTCCTTGGGAGTGAGCAGGGTATAGGCCACACCTTTCTCACCCGCTCTTCCCGTGCGGCCAATCCTATGCGTGTGAGTATCAATGTCTCGTGCCACATCATAGTTAATGACAGTCTTAATTGAAGGAATGTCCAGACCACGGGCTGAAATAAAAAGCAACCACATTCTTTTATTCTTCATCTGTAGTCAAAAGATCAAAGTAACCAGAAATGCTAGTGCTCTAAGAAGCCACATTTCCTTTATCTAGGCGAAGTGCATGGGTTTGGTGAGCTGAGATACAGGCATGTTAAGTCACCACCATAGATTCCATGATGTTAGGCCTTCTAGTGTAAGGAACTTTTGTTTTTTATTTTTTTGAGATGGAGTCTCACTCTGTTGCCAGACTGGAGTGCGGTGCCATGATCTCAGTTCACTGCAACCTCTGACTCCCTGGTTCAAGCGATTCTCCTGCCTCAGCTTCCCAAGCAGCTGGGATTATAGGCACATGCCACCACACCCAGCTAATTTTTGTATTTTTAGTAGAGACGGGGTTTCACCATGTTGGCCAGGATGGTCTCGGTCTCCTGAACTCAGGTGATCTGCCTGCCTCCGCCTCCCAAAGTGCTGGGATTACAGGTGTGAGCCACTGCGTCCGACCAGGACTTTTTATCTTTTGCGTCAAGAATCTGCCATGCCCTCTTCTCTTGCACTGGGAATATATTTTTAAAATGTGTCATGAAGCTGAGAAGTTCTCTCCTTTCTGGGAATATCAGTGTTTAAGGGTAGTTATTAAAACTTGACAGAACAAAGCAGAAATAATATTCCAAAAACTGTTCTCATCCTGAGTGAAGTTGCCCAACTAAGCTGTGTATAGTAGATCAATGTAAGATATCTACTATATTCTGACATACAATAAGGGCATTCATTGCCTTTTTTCCCCCAGTGACTTCTAGCTGCAGGGATTCTTTTTTTTTTTTTTTCTTGAGACGGATTCTTGCTCTGTCGCTCAGGCTGGAGTATAGTGGCCGGATCTCAGCTCACTGCAAGCTCCACCTCCCGGGTTTAGGCCATTCTCCTGCCTCAGCCTCCTGAGTAGCTGGGACTACAGGCACCTGTCACCTCACCCGGCTACTTTTTTCTATTTTTTAGTAGAGACGAGGTTTCACCGTGTTAGCCAGGATGGTCTCGATCTCCTGACCTCGTGATCCGCCCGTCTCGGCCTCCCAAAATGCTGGCATTACAGGCTTGAGCCACCGCACCCAGCCGCTGCAGGGATTCTTTGATCAGAGAGAGACACTAAGTGAAAAGTGGTGTCTAGAGCTCCAGACTGTGACCCCTGTGCTGAACTGCTGCTTCCTTGGGGGTTTGGGAGGGGATGGCCAGTCAGGCCAATCGTCTTTCCATCAGCCTGCTCAGATATTACACGTCTTATACAGTAAGACAGAGTACCCTTATAGCCTAGGAACTTAATGTTGTTGAAAAATTCATACTCTACCTGCAACATCTGTGGCCACCAGGACTGGGATGTCCTTTTTCTTAAAGTCTGAAATGACCTTGTTTCTCTCACTCTGATCCATATCCCCATGGAGCAGCCCAAGATTATGACCCTCCTGTTTAAGGTTATTCGCTAGCTCTTCAGCATTGGCTTTTTTAGTAACAAAGAGGAGGACACTCCCTGAAGAGGTAAACTCTACCAGACGCCGGGTAAGCCAGTTCCATTTACTAGGTCCAGAATGGAGAATCTCCACAATCTGTGTCACATCTTCATTTGCCTGAGAAGGAAGAAATGAAACAGATGATTGTGACATTGGAGTCACAGGCCACCTAAACAAGGACTAGCATTGTATTTTCCACCTGCATTGAGAAGACCTTCAACAATCCAGTTCTCCTTGGGCCTTCCTTCAGCAAGTCAAGTGCAGCTCAAAACTCACCTCTCCTTTTCAATCACCTTGCTCTCCGCCTGGTGTACATACCTAATTTGTATGCCCCACTACTTTCTAGAGCTTTCCTTAACAATAACCATGGCAAGCAACTGAAGGATTCTTAAGCAGCCATAACTGAATTCCAAGTCCCAATTCAGAGAAATTTTCCACATAGCGCATATGTACAGGTAAGAAATGAAACCTGATTTTTGCCAGGCCTTTCAGGTCACCCTTTCCCTCCTGTGTAGGCCCCTCCCACAATAATTAAAACGTCAGTTCCAACCTAACACACTGTAGTATGCTTCCAGGCAGATCTTTTTGTCTCTTTGAAGCCTTTTTAAAACAATTATAAAGTTTTGAGACATTCAGTAAAACAAACAGAAAAGCAAAATGAACAAAATCAACTCGTACCCATCACCTAGCTTCAATGATTCCCAATATTTTGCCAGTCCCCTTTCATGTATCCCCACAACTTGCAAAATACCAAATCTCAAGCATGTTGCATCTATAAACATAACATCTTTTTTTATCTCAATAGTGAGAAATTAATTCTGTGTTCCATAATATGAGAAATAAACACATTAAGGTCCCATCCAGCCCTGTTTAGGGTTACCTCTCCAATATCTCCCTGCACCACTCGAATAGGGTCGATCAGGATGTCTCTGGCCAACTTTTCAATCTTTTTCCGAAAAGTTGCACTAAATAAGAGAGCTACAAGATAAGATAAATTCTGTTAGAGAAACAGTATGATATCTTTATGAATACCCATTAAGCTTCTTTGGCATTCAAGATTATTCAGTTTTTTTACATAAGCTCACCTGAGCTTTAAATTTAGTTTAAAAATTGATTCACTAGAGAAAGATTTGCTCTTATTCTATTTTTATTACATTTTTAGTTAAGACAAGTTGTCAGCATGGTTCAGAAAAAGACTCTTGATTTCAAATCAGCAGATCTGTACTGTTCATTGCTTCTACCCGCTGATAAAACTGTATAATTTTGGGCAGCTTATTTAATTTCTGAGGCTTGCTTTTATCATCTATAAAAAGGAACAAGTTATATCTAGTGCTAAGATCCTGTCCAGCTCAGATAAACTCATTACCTCCCTCGTTACGGTTCTCACCAGTACACACATGATCATTTTTACTTCCATAACTCTGAGTGCTTATAAAATAAATAAGTGTCCTTTTTAGTACAAATTTGGTTTAACGAAGGTGCTTCATACATACTCTGCCTGTCAGGACGAACATGACTTGCTATGGATCGAACTTGGTACTCTGGAAGAAGCAGAACAATAAAATTAATATTATAACCTGAAATACAGTTTGGGAAGCCTGGAAAAAGCCATTTTAGTAAAAGTATTCACAAGAAGTTGTAAGAATTAAGAAAATTAGAAACCCCAGGCCGGGCGCAGTGGCTCATGCCTGTAATCCTAGCACTCTGGGAGGCCGAAGCAGGCGGATCACCGGATCACTTAAGGTCAGGAGTTTGCAACCTGGTCAACGCAGCTCTCTCTACTAAAAATACCGGAAAAAACAAAAAAACCAAAAACTAGCCAGGTGTGGAGTAGGTGCCTATAATCCCAGCTACTCAGGAGGCTGAGGCAGGAGAATCGCTTGAAACTGGAAGGAGGAGGTTGTAGTGAGATCGCACCACTGCACTCCAGCCTGGGCAACAAGAGTGAAACTCTGTCTCAAAAAAAAAACCAAGCTCCTAGACATATCGTTCAGTATAAAAGTGAAAAATTTTCCCTCCATCCAACTGGGCTAGGTCTAGCAGTGTTCCAATCAGTAAAGACAGCTATGAGGATAGGAAAGCAAAGGGCCTCGAATCATCTGACATTCACCTACCCAAGTACACAGACCTTAACCTCTATGATCAAAGGCATATGAATAAAAATAAAAACAGAGAAAATATTTCCCTTATATACAAAGGCACTTTGAAATTTCCTCAACCCAATAAAACCTAACATACTTTTCCAGAGAAAACTCGTAAAAATGTTCATCTTAGCTATATTTCTAGTCTAACCCCATCCAGGAGTATTTTTAGCTTCTCTCATGCTGAAAAACTATTCTAGAAAGACATGGGAAAAAAACTAGTATCATGAGAATGGGGAAAGAAGAAACTGGTATTCAAGGCATACCAAATCCCATGTCAAACATTCGATCTGCTTCATCAAACACAAGGTAAGAGACTCTTTGAAGATTGGTAGCTTTCTTTTTCACATGATCAATCAGTCGACCCTATGAGATCCACAAAATGAACAGTAAGTATAAAGGCATTCACAGGGACTTTCTAAGCAGTTGCACTCCTGGCAAAAAAGTGCTAATTCTCTAGTCTCAGACTGTAATAGATAATGGTCCAACAGCCACGTATCTTATGCACTACTTAGCTCAAAAGAACGGAAATTTTGATAACTCAGTTGGCTTCTTCATTTACACTGTGATTTAAATTCTGTGGGAAAGTGGCCAGAAGCATGTTTTGAGGCATTCTAAAGTAACCTGATTTAAAGCATAATGACAGGCTTCAATGTTTACACTCTTCTAGGCTGTTCTGACCATATGTATCTTTCTGATTCTTGATGAACTTGGCAATCATTTTGTAGGAGAAAACAAGAAAAACTATTTGACACAGAGGGGAATTTGTAGCTACTAGCCTATATGTCACAGAGACTCTTACTGGACTGCTAATGTAGCCACCAATCAAAATTAAAACCACAGGCTGCCATTCATCAATATATTTTCAACCCTGTTTTTACCACATTTTAGGGGAAATTCTCTGCAAAACTAATCATGTTTTCCACACCAAGGAAGGCTGAGAAGCCATTTAAACACAAAGCATACTTACTGGGGTACACACAACAATCTCTGCCCCCTCCTGAAGGGCCTTGGCCTGCTCCCACATACTCCCTCCTCCATATACGGCCACTGATCGAAGATTATATGCTTTTCCAAACCGCTTACATTCTGCATGGATCTACAAAGTTGTGAATAATATATTAACAAACTGTGACACTAACAAATACCTCTGTCACAACTCAAACGAAGTTCTGAAAAACAGAATGTGATGTCATAAAAAATCAAAACCTGGAACAATTTTATTCATAAAGGTATAAATGAAAAGAATATCATTAAGGCACCTCAAAAGATTATATAAAATCTTCCTTTATTCATTTTACCCCCTTCTCTTTCTGATCCTGTCACTGCTTTTCTACCAAGACAAAATGAATTCATCCTACAAAAAAACTGTCAGCTTATAATACAAACAATTCCCATATCACAATAGACTTTTCCTCTTAAAAACAATAGTTGTGCCTGAGCGCAGTGGCTCACACCTATAATCCCAGCACTGTGGGAGGCCGAGGCAGGCAGATCTCTTGAGGTCAGGAGTTTGAGACCAGCCTGGTCAACATGGTGAAACCCCGTCTCTACTAAAAATATAAAAAATTAGCCAGATGTGGTGGCGTGTGCCCGTGATCCCGACCTCTCGGCTGAGGCAGAATTGCTTGAACCTGGGAGGTGGAGGTTGCAGTGAGCTGAGTTCACGCCACTGCATTCCAGCCTGGGCAAAAGAATGAGACTCTGTCTCAAAAAAGCAAATAAATAAAAATAAATAAAAACAGTTTTTAGGGGAAAGTATGTATTTGGTTATATAGGAAATATTTAACACATAATACTTTCCAAAGTTTCCTGGTAGCACAACACTGTGAATATACTTAATGCCACCAAACTGTACATTACAAATGTACAGTTAAGACGCCGGGCGCGGTGGCTCACGCCTGTAATCCCAGCACTTTGGGAGGCCGAGGCGGGTGGATCAGGAGGTCAGGAGATTGAGACTATTCTGGCTAACATGGTTATACCCCGTCTCTACTAATAGCCGGGCATGGTGGTGGGTACCTGTAGTCCCAGCTACTCGGGAGGCTGAGACAGGAGAATGGCGTGAACCCGGGAAGCGGAGCTTGCAGTGAGCCGAGATCGCGTCACTGTACTCCAGCCTGGGCGACAGAGCGAGACTCCGTCTCAAAAAAATAAAAATAAATAAATAAATAAATAAATGGTTGGCCGGATGCAGTGGCTCATGCCTGTAATCCCAGCACTTTGGGAGGCCGAGGTGGGTGGATCACGAGGTCAGGAGATCGGGACTGTTCTGGCTAACAACACGGTTAAACCCCGTCTCTACTAAAAAATAGAAAAAATTAGCTGGGCATTGTGGTGGGCACTTGTAGTCCTATCTACCTGGGAGACTGAGGCAGGAGAATGGCGGGAACCCAGGAGGCGGAGCTTGCAGTGAGCGGAGATCACGCCACTGCACTCCAACCTGGGTAACAGAGCAAGACTCTGTCTCAAAGAGATAGTCAATTTTGTGTGTATCTTACTGCAATTAAAAAAAAAAAGGTTTCCTGGTCGTTCTACCTCACTTGACTGGCTGGTCCCTTGCTAGTCCACATATGGAAGGAGGCATTCTATAGAAAGCACATACCTGCTGGCAAAGCTCCCTGGTAGGACACACAATCACTGCTATTGGTCCATCACCTGGTTCCAACTCCTTCTGGTCCATTATATGAATCAACATGGGCCATATGAAGGCTGCAGTTTTCCCACTACCTGTTTTGGCAATACCAATCATGTCTCTACCACTCAATGCCACAGGCACACCCTGGAGAAAAAGTAAAATATAACCACTCTAAAATTTCAATTCTAAAGGTGTACTGAAGCAAATCCTGGGGAAGGATAAATGACTACTAATGACATTTTTATATGCAATGGAACAAAACATATCCGGTGCTATGCATACTGGTTGTGAAATAGAAATATCAATATCCAACATTCTCATTAACTTCTTAATTTATAGGAAATGACATCATTCTCATTATGTGGATATCAGCCACCACTTACAGAACTGAAACAACTCCATTTTGTTTAAAATATAGAAATGAAAAATCAAGGCTGGGCAGTGGCTCACGTCTGTAATCCCAGCACTTCGGGAGGCCGAGGTGGGCAGGCTGCTTGAGCTCAGGAGCTCGAGACCAGCCTGGGCAACATGGTGAAACCCCATCTCTACTAAAATACAAAAAATTAGCCAGGTGTGGTGGCATACGCCTGTAATCTCACCTACTCGGGAGGCTGAAGCAGGAAAATTGCTTGAACCTGGGAGGCAGAGGTTGCAGTGAGCCAAGATTGCACCACTGCACTCCAGCCTGGATAACAGAGTGAGACTCCGTCTTCAAAAAAAAAAAAAAAAAAAAAAAAAACCAGAAAGATCGCAATTTATAATGAAGGGTTGCTAAAATTTTTAAAAATTTTCTCCCCTTGAGGAGGTACAGACTATCTCATTCATATACAGAAAATGAGAATTTTCTTCATAAGAATAAATAAGTCCCATATATAAATGGGAAAAAGAAGCTAAAACTTTCAGTAATGAATGAGAATTTTCAAGTGATGGACAAAGGAATTCTAGTCATTGACAGCACTAAACTTGTCCATATACAAACCTTTATGGTTACGTTTAGGCCTAATAAATTATTTTCTTCATATCATATTTTCAAGATAGGTATCAGATACAAAAGAATATTTGCCAGCCATTTAGTGACTTCTTAGAGTAATAAATACCTCTATCCTTATCAATAAGGTTCTACACTAAACACTGTTTTACTACTGTGATTTGTTTTTAAACTAATATAGTCACAAAAGATTACCCTACTTTATTTTTCTTTCATTATGTTTTACGTACCTGACACTGTATTGGAGTGGGCTGTGTGTATTCAGATTTCCGAATCTGGTGCATAAGTTGTTCGTCAAACCCAAAATGAGCAAAGCTACTTCCTGGTCTAGGAGGTGCAGCACCAGAGACCTAGAGATAGAGACAACTCCCCAGAATGACTTGTACTTCAACATTAACAGCATTTGAAGTTCAACAATACTTACCTGGATCTAGCATTTTAGCTGGAGTATGAAGTGAAAATACAAGTCTATAAGCCAAAATCATACAATGAAAAGGCAAAACCTCAAATGGTAACAAATATAAACCCCATATTAAAAACTCCATGACAAATATTCCCAAGATAATTGTCATACAATTTTTTAAATGATTAAAAATTTATTAAATCAAAATTAATTTTCTCGTAACAAACAAAATGGAAAAAAAACTGTTCAATGAATTGGGAAGTCATTACTGTTCTTTCTTTTGCCATTTTGCATAAGCATTAACCAGAGGGTAGAAAAAAATTAACGTATCTTACTTTTGAAATGAAAATTCCAAGTTGGCTCCAAATAAGACAACTCTACATATGCTGGCTACAAAGACATAATCTACTGCCTCCATTTTCAGTTGTGCCTGATAAATTAACGTCTCCCTTAGTGACTGATGGTCTAGCCACTGTCAAGCCCTGTTCAAACTGTACCCAGGTGAAGAATGGGGCTTATAATCTCCATTGTGTCCCCCAAAGTGGTAATCTTTCAACGCTCCTCTGGTGATGCTGACATTTCCAGTCAGGATTTCACTTAAAAATTTTTAAGTGAAAAAAATGTTAAAGGTTTTACTTAAAAATTTTCTTGGGTCATTGGGGAGGTGAGTACCTCTTGGAAAACAGACAAGTGTACACACACCAAATACACACCCCTCCTGGAAAACAGGAGTTTAAACATCGTGTAGTAACTGATAAGGTGCACACAGGCAAGAAAGTTGTCTATATTAAGAGTAGATAGCATAGCATATTCTTTCTGTGTGTTTCATTTACCATCTATCAGCACCTTAAACCAATGTAGCCAATGTGCAGCTCAAAACTTTTGGTAGGCAGTTTAAACCATTCTGAAATCAGTGCATGCGTATTTTAAAAGGTATTAATTTATTCTAATTTTTAAAATAAAGCATACTATATGTAATTTGGCAGACAAGTTTATATTAATTTCAAAATATTCTAAGATATCATATGTTAACATCTATTAATTTTGTTTCCTCTTCCTTTAGATGGGGACTCCCACCCTTCATCACTAGCCCATCCAGCACAGAACATACAAAATTCACTGAAATATGAAAGAAGAAAATGATCTTATCCTAAAACAGCATCTAGAAGACTAAAACAATCAAATTAAGAAATGTGAACAGAAGGGACATAATAATTATTCTGGCAAAGACAGTTCAGAGATCACTAGAAAAGAAATTCAAGGTTATTAGTTTAGATAACCAATAATAATACTAAATCTGGACTAATTTAACATTGATATAAGAATACTGAGCTTAATGATTGTCTTACCCGAAGATTGAGCTTATGTCGGAGATCTATTAACTGCTGTGGAGTGAGGTTGGTTATCTCTTCATGCTCATTGTAAAAGTTTTTTTCAAATGGTGGATAGTCAATCTGCAGGTCCAATTATTCAAAGTTAGTCTAGAATTCAAGAGTCAATTCTGTAAGTTTGACTTTAATGCAAAATAATCTTTTCCAAATAATACACAAGTAAAGCCATTCCAGCTAGAGAAAGCAAAAAAATTAATTTATTCTCAACTTAGATCCTAAAAAGTACAGATAATTTGTTTTCTGTTCCTATTTTCAATATAAACACCAACCTACTTCTTTTTTTGGTTGACACACAGTCTCGCTCTGTCACCCAGCCAGTAGTGCAGTGGTGCAATCCTGGCTCACTGCAGCCTCCGCCTCCCAGGTTCAAACAATTCTCATGCCACCTCAGCCGCCCAAGTAGCTGGGATTACAGGCATGAGCCACTGTGCCTGGCCTAACACCAACCTACTTCCTAAAGAGACTCTTAAGGAAACCTCGAATTTGAACAAGCTTGAAGGAGACTAAGGAATCTCTATAATGCCAAAGACCTCAGAGGACAGAGAAGATATTTCACCATATAACATTTAAATATGTTTTGAATTAAGCTGTTTAACCTAGCTCTAAGCATTTAAAAACATTCCTAATATTTCTTTTGGAGATAGTTCTGCTTTTAGAGGGAGTTCTATTCTGTTTAAAAACATGGAGTTGTTTGTAACTTTTAAAAAATGTATGGCCAAGCATTTCCAATTCCAGAGAGAGTAGTAGTCACTTCTATTATTCTTTTCATAGCTTACTGTACTAGGTATACAAAACATAAGCACACCACCACCTATCAATTTGGCTAAATTATTTTTTATAAAAAAAATTTTTTTTTCAGTGACAGGGTCTTGCTATGTTGCCCAGGCTAGACTCCTGGGCTCCAGTGATTCTCCTGCCTCAGCCTCTCCAGTAGCTGGGACTCCAAGCATGCGCCACCATGCCTGGCTCTTAAACTTCTTTTTTAAGAAAAATATAAGCATTCTATAGGCAGTTAAAAAAAAATCATAATTCTGGATACATAAAAAAAATTGGCAAGAAGAGTGACACTGTCTTGTATTTTCACAAATCTCTTTATTAATGTCTAACTTAAATAGCTCATACAATATTCAAATTGTTGCAATAGCTTGGTTTTATTTAAGCCTATAAGAAAATCTGGCCTCCAGGCCAGGAGCAGTGGCTCATACCCATCATCCCAGCACTTTGGGAAACTGAGGCAGATGGGTCACTTGAGGTCAGGAGTTCGAGACCAGCCTGGCCAACATGGTGAAAGCCCATCTCTACCAAAAATACAAAAATTAGCCGGGCATAGTGGCACACGCCTGTAGTCCCAGCTACTCGGGAGGCTGAGGCAGGAGAATTCCTTGAACCTGGGAGGAGGAGGAAGTTGCAGTGAGCCAAGGTCGCGTCACCGCACTCCAGCCTGGGTGACAGAGCAGGACTCCATCTCAAAGAAAGAAAAGAAAAAATACGTAGTTGAAAAAGGGAGGAGAGTATTTTAGTAGCCTTTTCAGATACTTTTTTTTTTTTTTTTTGAGATAGAGTCTCCTCTGTCGCTCAGGCTGGAGTGCACTGGCACGACCTCAGCTCACTGCAACCTCCTCCTCCAAGATTTAAGTGATTCCCCTGCCTCAGCCTCCCGAGTAGCTGGGATTACTGATGCCTGCCACCAATCCCAAAGACGGGGTTTCACCATGTTGGCCAGGCTGGTCTCGAACTCCTGCCCTCAAGTGATCTGCCCGCCTTGGCCTCCCAAAGTGCTGGAATTATTATAGGCATGAGCCACTGCATCCAGCCCTTTTCAGATACTTTTTATTTTACACTAAAACTTGACAAGTGGTCATTTCCTAAAAGTTATTTTCATTGTGTAATCAGAAACCATATTACTGAAGTTTTTACACTCTGTAACATTATAATCCATTTGTCTATCATGTATTTTGAGTTGAGCTTTCATTCATGCTTGACTTTGTAATGTCATATGTAGATCATTTGGAAAATATTGGTTCGCCGAGGTTACATACAGATCATCCAAATGTTAACACATTTCATTATATTAAAAATCAGTTATTAATATCACCATCAATTTTGTCACAACTTTAAGTACTGAAAAGCTATCAAGCCTACTGTGGTAGATATAAGTTTTCCAAATTCTAAGTTTTGCTTGAAAGCCTGACTTTTTTTTTTTTTTTTTTTGAGATGGAGTTTTGCTTTTATTGCCCAGGATGGAGTGCAATGGCATGATCTCAGCTCACTGCAACCTCTGCCTCCTGGATTCAAGTGACTCTCCTGCCTCAGCCTCCCGAGTAGCTGGGATTACAGGCATGTGCCACCATACCCAGCTAATTTTGTATTTTTAGTAGAGACAGGGTTTCTCCATGGTGGTCAGGCTGATCTTGAACTGCTGAACTCAGATGATCCACCCACCTCGGCCTCCCAAGTGCTGGGATTACAGGCGTGAACCACCGCACCCAGCCTGAATTTTGTTATTAAAAAACAAAATTTAGATGGAGTTTCACCAAGTTGCCCAGCTTCTCTCAAATTCCTGAGCTCAAGCGATCTACCCACCTCAGCCTCCCAAAGTGTTGAAATTTAGGCGTGAGCTTCTGGCCGAAAGCGTGAATGTCTATCATTGGTAATAAACACTTTCAATTGTTTTCCTTGAAGTGTCATTGATTTTGTCCAGTGAAAGTGGTGTTCTATGAAAAAAAGTGGCTAGTTCACCTTACAACTCAAACACATTAAGTGCTTTTCCTTGAAATGGCTATCATATTTTGGTACGCAACAGAAATGCTTTATGCGTACTTCCCATTTTATCACACAGAATAAAAAGACATGTAGATCTAGGATCATGATTTTAATAATTTTTACTGTTTCATAAGGGCATTCTTGAGTGAAACTGGTCTTTTTTTTTTTTTTAACTGCAATGGTCTGAGAACGGAGAACATGCCTACTAGAACAGTTTGGTGCCACTGGCTTGATTCATGCTAAGGCATCAGCAGTTTTACTTATCACTGCTTTTACACCAACAATGCAAATGTTGATGCAGTAACAAAGGAAAATAATCTTGGTATAATGAAAAGTGTTTGGACTCTGTAGGCTCCCTGAAAGGGGTTCTTGGTCCACACTGAGAACCACTGCTCTAGATCTAGAATCATTAGTATATGTGAGATCTCGGCTGATATTTAACCTGGATGAAACACTGATATTTTTTCAAGTGGGTATACTGATGTCCTCATTCCTTAAGGATCCTGTAATTACTGGTTCCACTTTGAAGAAATAGCCTCTCATCTGCCCCAGATCTGGGACCAACAGTAAAACTTTATAGCAATTAAAAAAACAAATGTGGCCGGGCACAGTGGCTCACATCTGTAATCCCAGCACTTTGGGAGGCCAAGGTGGGTGGATCACTTGAGGTCAGGAGTTTGAGACCAGCCTGGTCAACACGGTAAAACCCCATCTCTACTAAAAATTAACCCAGGAAGCGGAGACTGCCGTGAGCCAAGACTGAGCCACTGCACTCCAGCCTGGGTAACACTGCGAGATTCCGTCTGGAAAAAAAATAAACAAAAAAATAAATGCATGCCAGGTGCAGCGGCATGCACCTATAGTCCCAGCTACTCAGGAGGCTGAAGTGAAAGGATTGCTTGAGTTCAGGAGTTTGGGGCCAGTCTGGGCAATATAGCAACAACAACAACAAAGAGTAAACACAGGCCCCAAGCATTCCCAGTTTGAAAGAAAGATGCCACGGCCAGGTGTGGTGGCTCACGCCTATAATCCCAGCACTTTGGGAGGCCGAGGCAGGGGAATCACCTGAGGTCAGGAGTTCAAGACCAGCCTGGCCAACATGGTGAAACCCCGTCTCTACCAAAAATATTTTTTAAAAATTAGCCAGGCATGGTAGTGGGCACCTGTAATCCCAATTACTCGGGAGGCTGAGGCAGGCAGAATTGCTTGAACCCAGGAGGCAGCATTGCAGTGAGCTGAGATCGTGCCACTGTACTCCAGCCTGGGGGACAGGGAAGGGAACGGAATGGAACAGAATGGAGGGAGGGAGGGAGGGAAGAAGGGAAGGAAGGAAGGAAGGGAGGAAGGGAAGGAAGGAAGGAAGGAAAGAAGGAAGGAAGGAAGTTAGGAGGAAAGGGAAGAGAAGGGAGGAAGGAAAGAAAGGAAAGAAAGGAAGGAAAGGAAGGAAAGGGGAGAAAGAAAGAAAAAAAGAAGGAGAAAGAAAAAGAGAGAAAGAGAGAGAGAGAAAGATGGTAAGTATTGGTTCTGGAAAACAAGTATAATTACTTGAAAAAAAATGTTTTAATTCTAAAGTCAAATGTAAGTGATTTGGCTATACTTTTGAACAAGATAGGCTATAAAGCCTCATGGAATTTGTGGCTCAACCAGTAGAGATGACAAGATGCATACGCTCATGATGTAAGAGTATTCCAGTATTGGGAAAATCTAAATGTTAAAGCTGAAGTAAAGTACCAGCTTGAAACAAGAGTAAAATTCAGCAAGAAATACCATACCTCTGAATGATCAATGGGGGGAAGAGGATCAATTATTTTTTTGGTAGGTGCAATTGGATTTCCGTCACTATCATATTCTAGATTGTCTTCCTCTTCCTCCTGAACCATACCAGCAGTTGGGTTTTCTGCCATGTATCGAAAATAAGCTTCCTGCAGGAAAGCACAAGAACATAATCACACCCAAGTACAATTGAGAATGTTTCTGCTCCTGTAATTAGCGCACACAGTGTACCAGATGACTGCACAGTTAAAATACCTACCAAGTAAGGCAAGGCCCTTACTAGCAATGATTCCTTTAATAATAGCAATATTTAGAAGAACAACCAAAAGAAATGAATTAAACAGTTAGTACTACTAAATGTTGCAACTTGTTTAATAGAAGACTTATAAATCTGTCTGTTCCACAGCCTTCCTGGAGTGGGGTGTCTACCAACCCTGCCCAGAGCCATAGAACACATGCTGTGGCTTTAACAATCCAAGTTTGGAAGTTAACACTAATTAGAAAGGTCACAAACCTGGAAAGGGCTACCACTCACTCTGATTCTCATCACTCCGCAACTGAACAATGGGGAAAAAAAGACTAATGGACAGTCATTAACGTTCCAGCTTGAAATACAAGAACCACAAACAGGACTCTAAGAGGTAGAGGTTAGATGTTACCAGAGGCCATCCATAGGTCCCACACTACACTACTACTTGATTTATCAGAATAAACATTAATTTTGGATTTAAAAAGAAGCAAGCTGAATAAAGCTCGTATCTGCTTTGGATGTCATAGTTGATCAAAAATTCCATCTTCAATATGGGGGAAAGCCATGTGAATCTATGTATTACCAATTGGTCACACAGGTACAAGAGGAGCAAATCAAATGACATTCCTTGCTGAATGTCAGGAATGGCCATTTTGAGTGAAGGCAAGCTCTAGCTTGTCCTCAGTATAGACTTTGTGGATAAAAATAAAAGATAGAAATACTGCATAGGAACTCACTTGGTCATCTTCCTCTTCAATGTCATCTCGAATACCCCTGGAAAAACAAGCGGAGAAACAAACTTCCCTGCAAATGTTCCACATACCCAGCTCCATTCTTACAGCAGATTAGTGTTGAATTCCACACAGCACAGGAACTCTCAACACTAACAATAACAAAGCAGCAATGAGCACACTGTAAACTATCCACCCATTATATATATGTGTAGTTTCACTCTATAATCTGCAGTTTGCATTTATTTTAAATGGGATGATACGATACCCCTAGAAACAGCAGTTACCAACAAGAATATCAGACGTAAAAACCTTCTGAAGACAGATAGCAAATGGTCCTAGTTTTGTGAATCCATACAACAAACAATGCGGTTGTGAAAAGCATTTCAGACTAAAAAGAAAAAAAAATATTGGATTTGGCATATACTAGAAAGAAGGTCCCAACCTTCTTATTGTCCCCAAAATTTCTAGCTCTAGGGTAAATGGTTTTCAGACAAAAGCAGTTACCTTAGGGATGGGGACAAAGAGAAAACTACATTAACTCCTTTATGAGTTTGGGAATAAAACTCTTATTAAACAGCTCACACGGAGAAGGGGATCATCACCACTTACTGTATCTCTCAGGAGCTATAGAGAAAATACGGTTGCTCCGTTCCCACAACCATCTATTTCTAATCAGACTTTCTACCTAACCTAGAGCACTTGCTATTCCTAAGGCAACCAGCAAGCAACACCACCAGTGTAGGGCAGGTAGAAGGGGATACAACATGCAGTGAATACCAAAACCACAGCTAAATTTCCATACGGAACAGAAACCCTGGTAAGGGACTGAAGCACGGACGGCCAAGCACAGGGAGAAAAAAGTCCAACCATGCCTGGCAGAAAAAGCCTTAGGAGTTTATTCAATCAAGGCAAAGAGTAGACTTCTCTTTCCCAGAAAATAAAGTACTTCAAGTTCTGACTACGGCTGCTACAGCACAACGTCACTCCCTAAATAAAATTAGGTATTATCACAGCCCTCCTTATATACAGGTTTTTATACTGTGTAATATTATTTTTCCATCTGTGCTGGTTGAAAAAAATCCCCATGAGTGGACTCATGCAGTCAAACCTGTGTTGTTCAAAGGTTCAACTGTACATAGTTTTCATGATACAGTTGCCATTACTTCTCATAATCAACCATATAGGCATTAACCTATTTTATATTAATTATGAGACAAACTCAGAACAATGAGCCCAAATTTTAGTAATTATGCTCCCCTAAACGCTACTATAATTCATTCCTTGTGCTTACTAAACAACTATTTATAGTCAAAGACCAAATACTATTCTACCAAACTGAATGCTTTTCAATTATTCCAAATGCAAAGACTGTTACCATCTCTATTCTTAAAAAAGTATTCAAGATACAGGAATAACTTCAAGTAAAGTACACAAGTGTACTTCAGTATTTTTTGTCTATAAACTTTGGGGGAATAGGCTTTGCAATACTTTAGCAGTTTTCATGTAACCTTTGTGAAGGAGAAGAAAACAACTTACTTTACGTTTTTTCTTTCTTTGTCCTTTTCTTCAAGCCTCTTCATGTCTCTAGCTGCCTGATCCTAATAAAACAAAAGGCTGTATAGAATGACATCAACTAAAAACACTGAAAGAAACAATTTTTAGATTGGAACAAGTGCCATAATAACTTTAGCTATGTGTTTGACAAGTGCATTCTGATGCCATCAAATTGCATTTCGACAGTTATTTTTCAAAGAGAAATAACTAAATGCTCTATAAACTTGGCTGTATATGGACCGCACAATTTTTATCTGTAATAATGTGCCACACATGGAAAAATGAACAAAAATGCTTGCTTCACAAATACATAACCTTTAGTTGCTTTAAGCTAATGATAAAATTACAGATGTAAAGTGCTTTCAATTCAGGCAGATAAGCCTTCCTCAAAGTGTAGCTTAAGACCACAAACATCTGACTCTGGAAAGGTGGCTCTCAATCTGGGACAATTTTGCCCCTCAGCAACATCTGGCAATGTCTGGAGACATTTTTAATTTTGGGGGTGGTACAGCTGATGGTACTGGTTTGTAGAGGCCAAGGATGGCTACTAAACAATACACAGGACAGCCCCACAACAAATAATTATCCAGCGCCAAATGACAATAGTCTCAAGGCTGAAAATTTTGCTCTACACCTACTAAATCAGAATCCTTGGGGCTGGAGTGAGTGAGTTACATGTGGGTAGTTTTTACATTTTTCATAGGCAATTCTTTTTTTTTTTTGAGACAGAGTTTCGCTCTCGTTGCCCAGGCTGAAGTGCAATGGCACCATCTTGGCTCACAGCAACCTCCTCCTCCCAGGTTCAAGCGATTCTCCTGCCTCAGCCTCCTGAGTAGCTGGGATTACAGGCATGCACCACCACGCCCGGCTAATTTTGTATCTTTGGTAGAGATGGGGTTTCTCCATGTTGGTCAGGATGGTCTCGAACTCCTGACCTCAGGTGATCCACCTGCTTTGCCTCCCAAAGTGCTGGGATTACAGGCGTGAGCCACCGTGTCCGGCCTAGGCAATTTTTATATACCGCAAATTGATGATCACTGATCAAAATTAATCGTTTGTATTATACATTTGAAAATCACGGTCAGAATTATTAAATGATTTTTCTCACATTCTACACAACTTTTCCTCACTATAAAAGCACCATGAGTTTTTCTGGCAATCTCAGATTTTTTTAAATGCCACTATACATACTGTGGCATGATCAGGTGTTCTATCAAACCAAATGTTCCTGATGAAGATAAATTGTTTTAAAGAGAAGCACTGCATACAAACAACCTACTTTTCAGAGGACTGAACTAGCTATAAGATATATTTAAGACTATAAACTGAAGATGACATAAGCAATGCAACATAAGAAACAGGTCACCAACAGTGGAAGAACATATTGTTTAAGCCTACATAAACCCTTTTTCAGAACACTGGCTAAAAATAAATTTTCATCTAGTTCAAGCACTAGAAAAGTTAATACTTTCTATAAAATTTGACATCTGGGCTGGGTGTGGTGGCTCACGCCCGTAATCCCACCAACTTGGGAGGCCAAGGCGGGCAGATCACCTGAGGTCGGGAGTTCAAGAGCAGCCTGACCAACATGGAGAAACCCCGTCTCTACCAAAAATACAAAATTAGCCGGGTATGGTGGTACATGCCTGTAATCCCAGCTACTCAGGAAGCTGAAGCAGGAGAATCGCTTGAACCCAGGAGGCGGAAGGTGTGGTGAGCTGAGATTGTGCCATTGCACTCTAGCCTGGGCAACAAGGGCGAAACTCTATCCCCCAAAAAACCAAAAACAAACAAACAAACAAAAACGCCAAGCAAAATAATTTAGCCCATTCTTGGATACTCTCACTCAGAAAGGGCTATGCCAGTTTGTACTACCATAAATCTACATTTAAAACTGGAAAATCAAGAGCTAATTTTTTTTTTAATTCATCACTAGGGATCCCTCAAGAAATAATCAGCCCAGATTCTCTGGGAAACGTAGCCCATTAGGAAATCTTCGTATCTCAGAAGATGAAGAAGAAAACAACGCATACAACACATCTCAAAGATGACAATTCATTTACTGCCTTTACTCCTAGGGTAAATCACTTAACAGTTTTTTGTTGGTTTTTTTTTGAGATTGAGTCTCACTCTGTCGCCCAAGCTGGAGTGCAGTGGTGTGATCTTGGCTCACTGCAACCTCCACCTCCTGGGTTCAAGCGATCCTCCTGTCTCGCCCTCCCGAGTAGCTGGGACTACAGGCGCATGCCACCACACTCGGCTAATTTTTTTTATTTTTAGTAGAGATGGGGTTTCACCTTGTTAGCCAGGATGGTCTCGATCTACTGACCTCAATTCACTTAACATATTAACTAAATACCTACTATGCTGCAAGACACATATACGCCCTGAATAGTCTGGGTGTTTGGTAAGTATCCTGTATAGTTTGGTAAGTGGCAGAAATATACAACACTGTAAGAACTCAGATACAGAATGATACTGCATAAGGAATATGGTGTTTGGAGGTGAACTTTGGCTCTGCCACCTATTAGGTGTATATTCTTCAGTAAGTAACTTAAGTTGTTGTAAATCAGATGGGAAATTCAAAGACCAAACTGGAAATAAATAAGTAGCCATATTCTTCTACAGAAATGTACTCTAATTTTTCTTATATTACCCTGAGTCTTTTGTTTTCTGATATCTGATAGAGAACTAAGTTCGGAAACATAATTCTCCACCCTAAGAAAAATTACAATACAGAGGCTGGGCACGGACCCACACCTACAATTCCAGCACTCTGAGAGGCCAAGGTTGAAGGATTGCCTGAGGCTTGGAGTTTGAGACCAGCCCAGGAAAAAACATTTTCTAAAAATTAGCCGAGTGTGGTGGCATGCACCTGTAGTTCCAGCTACTTAGGAGGCTGAAGCGGGAGGATCGCTTGAGCCTAGGAATTTGAGGTTACGGTGAACTGTGATGGTGCACTCTGGCTTGGGCAAGAGATGCTGTCTCAAAAGAAAAGAAAAATTACAGTGCAAGAGAAACGACAAATGGTTCTATAAACAGTGGCCTCAACGTTAAGAAGAAAACAGGGATTGATGTAACTATGGTGAGCAAGGAAAAGCATGACTTGTCTAATGTAGGCAGCCATTTGCTCAGCAATAGCCTCTTTCTGCCACACAAAAACACAGGCTTAGTATACTGCCAGATCGTCCATTGTTCAACAGCCTGAACTATTAGACAAAATCCCGATACTAAAAATGTTGACTCACATTTTAAAAAAGCAATGTCTAGGCCAAACAAAAACACAATAATCTTGGATTATTTCTTTCCCTGCTTCCTTGGAGGAGAGGTGTATTCTGGCTGAGGACAAGTAACTAAGGAATCTGAAAGGATTTTATTTCATAACCAATTAAGTGACAATTTTTCTTTTCTTTTCTTTTTTTTTTTTTGAGATGGAGTCTCACTCTGTTGCCAGGCTGGAGTGCAATGGTGCCATCTCAGCTCACTATAACCTCTGCCTCCCAGGTTCAAGTGATTCTCCTGCCTCAGCCTCCCGAGTAGCAGGGATTACAGGTGTGCACCACCATGCCTAGCTAATTTTTTTGGTATTTTTAGTAGAGATGGGGTTTCACCATGTTGGCCAGGCTGGTCTCAAAATCCTGATCCACTCACCTTGGCCTCCCAAAGTGCTGGGATTACAAACGTGAGCCACCATGCCCGGCCAATTTTTTTTTCTTTCCTTTTTTTACAGACAGGGTCTCACTATGCTGCCCAACCTCAAGCGATTTTCCCACCTTGGCCCCGCAAAATGCCGGGGGTTACAGGTGTGAGCTATGGCACATAGTCTAAAGTGATAGTTTTTGGTTTCATTTTGTTCTTGAGAAAGGGTCTCACCTTGTCATCCAGGCTGAGTAGTGGCAAGATCATGGCTCACTACAACCTCAGCCTCCCAAACAGCTGGGACTACAGCAGCATGCCACCAAACCTGGCTGAATTTTATTTTTTGTAGAGACAGGCACTTGCTATGCTGCCTAGGCTGGTTTTGAACTCCTGAACTCAAGGGACTCCCGAAATGCTGGGGTTATAGGTATGAGCCACCATGTCCAGTCATCTAAAGTGACAGTTTTTAAGTAAGGAGAATACTATGAAAAGAAACATATTTTGGTCTAATTAACCTGCAGCTGTATACTACCTAATAAGACAGCAGAAAGACTAAAGCAGGGAGAAAATTTACAAGGATGTAAAGTAGGATGGCTACAGTGGCAACAGAAAGGAAAGAACAGATGCAAGAGCTATTATAAAGATTGACAGATTTTGGCAAATGAGAAGAGGAAAGGCAGCATGATGTATGGGAAACAGCTAGACCTTCAGGACTACTAAGCAAGAGAAATTAGATTTGAGTTCCAGGTCTGCCACATTAAGTACCAATATGATTTGGGGCAAATGATTTGAATTAACTTAGGGCTCAGTTTTATTATCAGTTAAAAATTTTTATTTATATATACATTTTTCTGCCTATTTCCCACGATTATTTTGAGGATTAAATTAAATAATAAGCATTCCTGATAATCTGCTAAAAAAATGAAGAGGCAGTGGTGAAGGAAGAAATTAAAGCCAGTTTTAAGCTAAGGTGACTATGTGACCATTAATGTCATTCATAGAAATAAGAGAATGACTTGTTGAGGAGGAAAAGATGATGAATAGAGTTTAAGGTACCAGTGGGACACATGTAAAAAAGTCCAATACAATTCTGGAAAAGCAGGACCAAAATCAAAGCGAAAGATGGGACTCAAAACGTAAATTATGCACAGAAAAGTTTTAAAAGTAAATGAGGTCACCAAAGAATATATAAAGAACGAAGATAGTAATCTTATATATAGTAATCAATATAGAGAGCTGTAAAGTGACCTCTGTATGTGAAAAATTGGAGGAGGATGGCAAGAAGGATCACAAATAACAGTCAGATGGATATTTAATGATTTGTTTTTTTGGGTGCAACAATAACATGGTGGTTGCAATTTTTAAGAGTGTTCTCAGAGAAATACTGATGGATAAAATTATATGTCTGAGATTTTTAAATAATCCAAAACAGAATTGGATTTGGCACAGTGGCTTATGCCTATGGTCCAAGCTCTTTGGGACGCTGAGGCTAGAGGATCACTTGAGGTTAGAAGTTCAAAACCAATCTGGGTAACAAAGCAAGACCTTACCTCTATAAAAACTTTAAAAATTAGCTGGGTATGTTGGTGCACACCTGTAAACTCAGCAATTCAGGAGGCTGAGGCAGGAGGACCATTTGAGGTCAGGAGTGTGAGGCTGCAGTAAGCCATGATCATACCACTACACTCTAGCCAGCCCACATCAGAGCAAGACTTTGTCTCAAAAAAGAAAAAAGAAAAAAGAAAGAAAAGAAAAGAAAAGAATCAGTGGTGGGAGAGATTAGATAACACAAAAGCGGCCAAAAGTTGTTAACTAATAAAGTTCGTTGAAGGTACATGAAGGTTCATTTTATTATTCTATCTTTGTATGTGTTTAAATTTTTCCACAATAAAAAGTAAATAATAATAAAACAAAAACAAACCAAAAGAAAAAAGTCAGAAAGATGAAAAAGGAAAGTAACACAAAATCACAAAAGCCTAGTGAGAAGGGTTTCAAGGAGGTGGTCATGAGGTTAAATTTCTACAGGGAGGTCATGGATGTTGATAAATAACATTTAAAACTACAGAATACAGAATTTACAATTTTGGCAAGTTCCTTAAGTTTAATTACTTTACATAAATATGTACTTAACAAATGCTAGATTGAATGAGATGTTAATTCCATTCAAAAATATGCTAAGATTATTAAAATAAAACACATACACACATATACGTCTAGAGCTACCATGTTCATGGGTTAAGTTCAAATTTCTAGCCACCAACCATCGCAAAAGTACAGGGCAAGTGGAAGTAGATATATGCAACTATCGACTACTGGAGCAAAATTCTCAAAAACTACAACAAAAAAAAAGACCAGAAAACAAATTTTGAGTAAGATTTGAAGTACTAAGTTAGCTTGATCTATTTCTAACTGCTAAATATTTTAATGAAACATGCTGATACTTGCCTCCACTTCAGCCATGAATGCCTCCAAGGGATCATCATCACTGTCAGAATCTACTGGCTTGGAATGGAATTGCTGGCGAGTTGGTGAGTTTTCAGCAGGAATGTAAGGTAAATCAACATTGCTAGAGTCTTCTTCCTCATCTTCAAAATAGCTGAGAATCAGAATGCAAACTGGTAAAGTGAATGTTTACTTTGGGGTCAGTAAATCTTTCATTTAACAAAATTTTTATTATAGTATATCTTACTATTAGGAGATTTAATGTAGATCAAATTAAAGACCTCCAAGGCTTTGGCTAATGACCTAATTAAGTACTACTTAATACATGCAAAATTTCAATATTACAAAAAAGTAATCACAAGAGATTCTCCATTTCAATAGTATATGGTCAAATCATACTCCCAGTTCTGTTAAAACAGAAGAGTTTTCAGTACAAACTTACTGATCATTGTTAGATAAATATAACAAATATTAAAGAGCTGTGCTATGGGAAAACAGAAAATTTTTTTTTTTTTTTGAGATGGAGTTTTGCTTGTCACCCATGCTGGAGTGCAATGGCATAATCTCGGCTCCCTGCACCCTCCACCTTCTGGTTTCAAGTGATTCTCCTGCCTAGCCCTCCCTAGTAGCTGGGATCACAGGCACCTGCCACCATGCCTGGCTAATTTTTGTATTTTTACTAGAGACAGGGGTTTCACCATGTTGGCCAGGCTGGTCTTGAACCCCTTACATGATCTGCCCGCCTCAGCCTCCAAAGTGCTGAGATTACAGGCGAGAGCCACCACGCACAGCCAAAAGGAAACTTAATGAAACATTAGAAATTGTTTATTCTTTATAACCCTTAATAAAAACTTGAGATATTCTTTTAAAGACCAAAAACCTCAGAAATTCTGGGCTATTTTCTGGGGACCAACAGAAAACTTCCAGAATTGAAAATAAATGCTCAGGCCAGGTGTGGTGGCTCACACCTCTAATCCCAGCACTTTGGGAGGCCAAGACAGGTGGATTACTTGACGTCAAGAGTTTGAGACCAACCTGGCCAACATGGTGAAACCCTGTGTCTACTAAAAATAAAAAATTAGACAGGCATGGTGGCACATGCCTGTAATCCCAGCTACTTGGGAGGCTGAGGCAGGAGAACTGCTTGAACCCAGGAGGTGGGGGTTGTAGTGAGCTGAGATTGTGCCACGGCACTCCAGCCTGGGCGACAGAGCAAGACTCTGTCTCAAAAAACAAGGAAAAAAAAGAAAATACATGCTCAATCCAAAATAATTTACGATACTACTTAAGTATTCAGAAAGGACATTTTTAAAGGCTGCATAAGGTATCACTTTCTCTTTAACAAACATTCCAGAAAAGGATGCCAATACAGCTCTTTATAAACTAAACCATTGTTTAGACTCTATCTCAAAATCAAATAGTAATATAACCAAATATTAGTTTAAATAAATAACTGCAGTTTAAAAAGTTAAAGCATTTCAAGTCTTCCTAGGAATTATTTTAAAAACTTAAACTGTTATGCTACACACACACACACACACACACACATATATACACACTAATGTAATACTGTGACTATATGTAACAATAATATAGACTAATATACTTTTTTGTTTTTGAGACAGCCTCGCCCTATCACCCAGGCTGCATTTGCAGCAGTGTGATCTCTGCACTCACTGCGACCTCCGCCATTCAGGTTCAAGCAATTCTCCTGCCTCAGCCTCCCAAGTAGCTGGCATTACAGGTGCACGCCACCACAGCCAGTTAATTTTTGTGGTCTTTTTGTTTTTGAGATGGAGTCTTGCTCTGTCGCCCAGGCTGGAGTGCACTGGCATGATCTCAACTCACACTGCAGCCTCTGACTCCTGGGTTCCAGTGATTCTCCTGCCTCGGCCTCCCAAGTAGCTGGGATTATATGCACTGCCACCACGCCCAGCTAATTTTTGTATTTTTAGTAGAGATGGGGTTTCGCCATGTTGGCCAGGCTGGTCTCAAATTCCTGACCTCAGGCAATCTGCCTGCCTCGGCCTTCCAAAGTGCTGGGATTACAGGCGTGAGCTACTGTGCCTGGACCAATTTTTGTATTTTTAGTAGAGACGGGGTTTCACTATGTTGCCCAGGCTGGTCTCAAACTTCTGACCTCAAGTGATAGACCCACCTCGGCCTCCCAAAGTGCCAGGATTACAGACGTGAGCCACTGTGCCTCGTCTAAAATATATAGTAAATATGTTTATGCAAACTCCTTTATATAGTAACTGTTATGTACGCTAATGTAGCAATAGCATATTCACACTATATACTATACAACGTAATATATATGCGTCAATATATAGCATACACATATACACATATTACTCATGCATATTCATTCATATAGTAGGTTTTTGGTTGGTTGTTTTCTTTTTTTTTCTTTTTTTTTTTTTTTTTTTTTTA
>NC_037684.1:37481241-37550434 GCF_003255815.1 Theropithecus gelada | reverse complement strand
GGGTTTCACCGTGTTAGCCAGGATGGTCTCGATCTCCTGACCTCGTGATCCGCCCGTCTCGGCCTCCCAAAGTGCTGGGATTACAGGCTTGAGCCACCGCGCCCGGCCTGGTTGGTTGTTTTCTTAGAGACAGTCTCACACTGTCATACAGGCTGATGTGCAGTGATGCAAACACAGCTATCTGCAGCCTCAGACTCCTAGGCTCAAGTGGTCTTTCCACCTCAGTCCCCTGTATATAGTGTGTTCTATTTAACTAATGAAAAAGTAGTCTGAACTGGTTAAATGCTGTTTAGAGTAACTTCTGACTTTGCTAAAAGTTAAACACTACTTGTCCATTTGACTCCTAAATAACATGTCAGCTTTCTAAAATACTGCTGTGTACTTTCAAAATATTTTGACCAGATGCAGTGGCTCACACCTGTAATCCCAGCACTTTGGGAGGCCGAGGTGGGCAGATCACCTGAGGTCGAGAGTTTGAAACCAGCCTGGCCAACACAGAGAATCCCCGTCTCTACTAAAAATACAAAATTAGCCAGGCATGGTAGCGCATGACTGCAATTCCAGCTACTAAGGAGGCTGAGGCAGAAGAATCGCTTGAACCCAGGAGGCAGAGGTTGCGGTGAGCTGAGATCACGCCATTGCACTCCAGCCTGGGCAACAAGACTGAAACTCTATCTCAAAAAAAAAAAAAAAAAAAAAATTAAACTCCAGTCTTTTAGAAGCTTTTTTTTCCAATTAAAATCTGCTGGGTGCAGTGGCTCGTGCCTATAATCCCAGCACTTTGGGAGGCCAAGGTGGGAGGATCACTTGAGCCCAGGAGTTTCAGACCAGACTGGGCAATAAAGCAAGACCCTGTCTCTACACAAGAATAAAAAATTGTCCAGGCGTGGTGGCTCAGGCCTTTAATTCCAGCACTCTGGGAGGCTGAGGTGGGTGGATCACCTGAGGTCAGGAGTTCGAGACCAGCCTGGCCAACCTGGTGAAACCCCGCTTACACTAAAAATACAAAAATCAGCTGGGTGTGGTGGCAGGCAGCTGTAATCCCAGCTACATGGGAGGCTGAGGCAGGAGAATCACTTGAACCTGGGAGGTGGAGGTTGCAGTGAGCCAAGATTGCGCCGCTGCACTCCAGCCTGGGTGACACAACAAGACTCCATCTCAAAAAAGGAAAAAAAGAAGAAGAAAAAAAGAATAAAAAATTAGCAGGGTGTGGTGGCATGTGCCTATGGTCTCAGCGACTCAGGAGGCTGAGGTGGGAGAACTGCTTAACTGCTTTAGCCTGGGAGGTCGAGACTACAGTGAGCCTTGATCGCACCACTCCACTCCAGCCTGGGTGACAGAGACCCTATCTCAAAAACACAAACAAACAAACCAAAAAAACCCTCAAGCAGTGAAGCAGTGTCAGAATCAGCTTGGAAATAATAGCAACAAGAGATTTCTTCAGATTCAGCAAAGAGAGATATTTTGTATAGAAATTAGAACTCAACCCCTCAAATCCCAGCCTTTTCTAACCACATTATTATATCAGCAAGTTAAAAATAGTAATTGGTAAAAAGCATTTACCAATTATGAGAACTATGGGAAAAACGTGAGTAGATTTTTCTACCACTATCAGATGTTTCAACATAATACTTTTAAAGACTTAGATGCAGCCCGGGCCCGGTGGCTCATGCCTGTAATCCCGGCAGTTTGGGAGGCTGAGGTGGGTGGATCACGAGGTCAGGAGATCGAGACCTTCGTGGCTAACACGGTGATGAAGCAAACTTGTATTTCCATCAATTTTGACAACTGCCTATGTTTACTAAACAATTTATATGGTGTCAGTAAAAGACTGCAGTAAAGAACACTAGACCAGGCACAGTAGCTCATGCGGCGCAGTAGCTCATGCGTGTAATCCCAGCACTTTGGGAGGCCAAGGCAGGTGGTTCACCGGAGGTCAGGAGTTAGAGACCAGTCTGGCCAACATGCTGAAACCCCGTCTCTACTAATAATACAAAACTTAGCCTGGTATGGTAGTGCATACCTGTAATCCCACCTACTCAGGAGGCTGAGGCTGGAGAATCACTTGAACTCGGGAGGTGGAGGTTGCAGTGAGCCGAGATTGCACCATTACACTCCAGCCTAGGTGACAAGAACAAAACTCTGCCTCCAAAAAAAAAAACAAGAGAGACCACCAAAAACCACATGAATTATATAAAACTCTCCAGCCATATTTATGTTTCAATGCCTTTTTTTTTTTTTGGAAACGGAGTCTTGTTCTGTCACCTAGGTTGGAGTCCCATGGCGCCATCTTGGCTCAATGCAACCTGTGCCTCCCGGGTTCAAGCGATTCTCCTGCCTCAGCCTCCTCCTGAGTAGATGGGATTACAGGCGTGCACCACCACCATGCCTGGCTAATGTTTTGTATTTTTAGCAGAGACAGGGTTTTACCATATTGGCCAGGCTGTTCTCGAACTCCTGACGTCAGATGATCCACCCATCTCGTCCTCCCAGAGTGCTGGGATTACAGGTGTGAGCCACCATGCCTGGCCTGTTTCAATGGCTTCTAATACCACATTGAGCAACAGCCCAGTAGGACGTAACACCAAATGAGTAAAGGTATAAGTAACCCCACAGGTATTACATTCCTTACAAATGAGTAAACCCAATAATTTAACTTATTAGGAACCATGGAATTCAGCAAGACACATAACTTAAGAAGTCATTATTATTTGAGAAACAAAGTTTCTTTGCCTCAATTTCTGCTGATAGAATGAATATCTCAAAGCCCAAACTTTGCTACACCACCAGGAATTACCACTTACGCATTTTCTTCATCAAAGTTGGCCCGCTTAGATCCAATTTTGTAGAAAGAAGGAAGCTGTGGTGGAGCTGACTTTCCAAATCCAGAAGAAGAGCTGGTTGCCCCAAAGGCACTGTGGGACTGCTGTGGGAGTTTGGGTTCCTCCTTTTTCCCAGCACTGATGGCGAAACCTCCAAAGCCAAATCCTCGCTTAGTGCCAGGACCACCTTTATTCCAGTTCATGGTGCCAATGACTGACCTGTTAGGAATAAGATACACAAATATAAATTTAACTTTAAAAAGTGTATAGCCCCAAGGGCCAGGCGCAGTGGGTCACGCCTGTAATCCCAGCACTTTGGGAGGCCAAGGCAGGCAGATCATGAGGTCAGGAGTTGGAGACCAGCCTGGACAATATGGTGAAACCCCTTCTCTACTAAAAATACAAAAAATGGCCAGGCGTGGTGGTACACGCCTGTGGTCCCAGCTACTTGGGAGGCAGAGGCAGAAGAATCACTTGAATCCGAGAAGTGGAGGTTGCAGTGAGTTGAGATCGCTCCACTGCACTGCAGCACAGGCAACAGAGCGAGACTCCGTCTCAAAAAAAAAAAGAAAAGAAAAGGAAAAAAAAAAAGTGTATAGCCCCACTGAGTTGTATGTCTCTTCCAACCTCCACCTAAAATTTTATTTTAAACTTTAGCTTCTCAATTAAAACTATAACATTGTAGTCAGGAGAGTGGCCCAGGCCAGTAATGCCAACTACTTGGGAGGCTTAGGCAGGAGGACTACTTGAACCCAGGAGTTCCAGATTACACTGAGCTATGATCACGCCACTGCACTCAAGCCTGGGTGACAGAAAGAGACTGTCTCTTTTTATACTAAGAAAGGAAAGAAAAGAAAACAAAACAAAAAAAAAAAAAAAAGAAAAGAAAAGAAAATCCCATCCATCTCATTAAGAGATTCATTTCCAGCCCAGCTATTCAGGAAGCTGAGGCAGGGAAACTGCTTGAGCCCAGGAGTTCAAGGTTACAGTGTGCTATGATCCTGCCTGTGAATAGCCACTGTATTCCAGCCTGGGCAACATAGTGAAATCCTGTCTCTTAAAAAAACAAAAACAAAAACAAAAACCACAAACGTTGACATTGTATTTCAGATACACACCATGCTAGCCTCAACAAATGATTATATTTTCTAAAACACTGAAGGAATTGTTTTAATTTTATTGGGGACTCAATGTAAACCGGAATGCAGTATTTAATATCATCCCCTCTAAAAGGATTTTCCTGCTAATTAACATCTTATTAAGCTGACAAAAATACTCATAAAAAAATATTTTGGGGAATCTGATTATGTGCTAGGTCATTGGAGATATAAAAAGACTGAATATTTTCATCCTTATATGAAAGACTGAGGTGCTATCAGCCAAGACTCCCCAAAAACTAGAGGTTATCCTCTGGTAATGACATCTGGAAGAATCAAAGAATCAAAACTTAAAAGATCAGTTATTTGTAGACAGTATCTATGTATTCATGCCTGAAGGAAAGGTACTATCAACCATGTATTTATTGAACAAATGCCCAATAGAAACACTATCCAGGAAGAAACTATGATTCACTGACATGTTGCCTGAAGTATTCAGTTAGCCTGTGGTTAGGAATTACAAAGAAATTTCTTGTGTATTGATAAAATCATTTTACAAACAATACCTTACATTAGTCTTGGCTCCAAAAAACTTTTTTTTTTTTTTTTTTTTTTAAAGGAACAGGGTCTTGTGATGTTGCCCAGGCTGGTCTCAAACTCCTAGCCTCAAGACCCCCTCTCGCCTCTGCCTCCCTAAGTGCTGGGATTACAAGCATGAGCCATTGTACCTGGCCCAAAAAACATTTTTTTTTTTGTTTTTTGAGACAGTCTCAATCTGTCACCCAGGCTGGAGTGCAGTGGCCCGATCTCAGCTCACTGCAACTTCTGTCTCCTGGGTTCTAATCATTCTCATGCCTCAGCCTCCTGGGTAGCTGGGATTACAAGTGTGCACCACCACGTCCAGCCAATATTTTATATTTTTAGTAGAGATGGGGTTTCGCTATGCTGGCCAGGCTGGTCTGGAACTCCTCGCCTCAAGTGATCTACCCGCCTCAGCCTCCCCAAGTGCTGGGATTACAAGAATGAGTCCCTTCACCCGGCCCCCAAAAACCCTTTTTAATGACACAATTTACTTAAGTTTTACAGAAAAGTAGAAAGCAAAAAAGAACAAAATTTAAAATTACCTGAAATTTCCTCTCCCAGATACGTAGTTTTGTTCTGTTTTTTGCTACTTCTATGCATATGTGTGTACACATACACACAAATTAAAAATTGAAACCATACTATACATACTATTTTAGTTACTGATTTCTTCATCTAATGATATACTGTGATATTGTTTAATGTCAATAGATATCTATTTCTTCACTACTTTACAGTGTAATACTAATAACACAATGTTACAAAACACATCATTATAGCTACATCTTTGTGCACACCTTCAATTATTTCCTTAGGAACAAGTTTTAAAATGCAGTTGCTCAAAGGAAAATGCATTCTGAATTAAAAAAAAAAATTTTTTTTGCGACAAGTTCTTGCTGTCACCCAGGATGCAGTACAGTGGTCTGATTGCAGCTCACTGCAGCCATGAGCTCCTGGGCTCAAGGGATCCTCCCACCTCAGCCTCCTGACTAGCTGGGACTACAACATGAGCCACCATGCCTGGGTTTTTATTTTAATTTTTTGTGGTCTCACTATGTTGCCTAGGCTGGTCTCAAAATCCTGGCCTGAAGCAGTCCTCCTACTTCAGTCTCCCAAAGTGCTGAAATTAACAGACATGACCCATTTTAATTACTATTTACATTTATGAAAAAGTATCCATTACACATTGAGTAAAATAAGGGCATAAAACAAGGTGGGTAGTATGATTTAATTTATGTAAAAACCATGAGTTATGTATACAGAGATAGCTGATAGGCTGTTTATCACAATGTTTAACAGCAGTTATTTGATTTTTATTTTGTTTACCATTAGTAAGAAAAATTAAAATGTTTAATTTTAATTTCCACTAGCTTTAAAGCCAGGGTGGAAAAAAATTCCAAAAGCTGTTTATTATAGTAACATTGTCAAAGAGATCAGAAACACACTGTTCTATGCCCTTGTCTACATATACTTTATAGGTTTTGTTCAACTGCTATTATACACAGCACTTAGTTGTTTGCTTAGTATTAAGGTGTTTTTTTGGTTTGTTTTTTGGGAGACAGAGTTTCACTCTGTCACCCGGGCTGGAGTGTAGGGGTACAATCTTGGCTCACTGCAAACTCTGCCTCTTTGGTTCAAGTGATTCTCTTGTCTCAGCCTCCCGAGTAGCTGGGATTACAGGTGTGTGCCACCAGGCTCAGCTAATTTTTTGTATTTTTAGCAGAGATGGGGTTTCGTTATGTTAGTCAGGATGGTCTTGAACTCCTGAACTCAATCAATACACCCACCTTGGCCTCCCAAAGTGCTGGGATTACAGGCATGAGCCACAGCGCCCAGCCTGCTTAGTATTAAACTTGAATTACACCATGTCAATCTCCACTTAGACCCTTAACTCCAGATAGAAACTGTCTTTACTCATTTTGGACCTCCTTCTCTAACAGTGAGAATGACTAAGGTACTAGTTTACTTGAAGTTCATCTCCTGCTCTCTTTAGGAATCCCGTAAGGGGATTCCTTCAATCAGGGAATCAACATAATTCTGGTGCGATGAACTTTAGTAAGAATCTTTACAAGCAAGGAAATTTTAGCATCTGACATTTTTAAACTAATCTATAAGCCTATCTTTTCAAGAGCTGTTCCCAAGCAACAAAAATGATGGGTTCAATTTTAATCTCATTTTTCCTAGTGTATACAATGTATAACAAGGAGCTAATGAGCCATAAGGATAAGAAAGCAGACAAAGAAAGGATAGTGTAAAGACATTTTACATTCACGTGGATTTTAAGAATCACACAATCTCCTATCCGGAAAACTTTCAATGGTTTACTGAAAGGTTGCTGAGAAGGTCACACAGTATACAAAGTGCTAGGCATTCATACATGAAAGATACAGTCCCTGTTCTCAAGGAGTAGACAGTGTAGTCTGAGGCAGCTGAAAACAACATCATGCGTTCTAGCAGACGTACTATACAGAGTGCATTCACTGGTGGTCCATGAGTGGGAGCAAAGGCATAGAAGTGTTCTGAGAGATGACATGTTAAATTTTGAAATCTCAAGAGGCATTAGATCAAAGAAGCATTAAAGAAGGGCATTTTAGATGGAAGGATCTGTTACATGCTATGACAGAGAAGAGGAAATAGTTCAGTGCAGCTAGAGTTGAGTAGGACATTTGGGAAATTTGCAGGACACATGTTCAGAAAGACAGGCAGGGCCAAGATGAACAGCTTAGAAGGCTATGCTAACGATGTACCATACAAAACTGTATTCTACCAGCTACAAGGAATTGTTAATTTTACACAGAAGAGGAATTTTCAGATCAGTGTTTTTGAAAGACAGAATGAGAGATACTCATAGTAGAGGCAAGGAAAGTAGGAGGCTGTTGCAGCAATGCAGGTATAAAGCAACAAAATTCTGAACTAAGAAAGCACCTGTGAGAAAGGAGAAACGGGGGATGGATCTGAGTTATTTATTTAGACATCTGAGGAAAGATCCATTAGGATTGTGTGATCAGTAATTGGTGTGGAAGCTAAGGAAGAAGAGTTTAGAATAACTTCAGAAGTTTCTGGCTTTAAAGATTGGATGAATTGTGGAGCCACTAATGGAGATGGAAAGCTAAAAGAGGCAGGCTTGCAAAACCAGGTAGAAGGTGAGTTCAGTATCTATGAGAGAGCTAAGCAGAGATGCCAAGTAGGGTCAGGAACTGCGGACAGGGGTCTGGAGTGGAGCTATAGATTTGATGTAAGCCATTTGCATTTCAAGTTACTGATGTAAATAAGCTAGCAGAGATGGAGTCTTGCTCTGTTGCCCAGGCTGGAGCGCAGTAGCACGATCTCGGCTCACTGCAAGCTCTGCCTCCCGGGTTCACGCCATTCTCCCGCCTCAGCCTCCCCAGTAGCTGGGACTACAGGCGTCTGCCACCAGGCCCGGCTAATTTTTTGTATTTTTAGTAGAGACGAGGTTTCACTGTGTTAGCCAGAATGGTCTGGATCTCCTGGCCTCGTGATCCGCCGGCCTCAGCATCCCAAAGTGCTAGGATTACAAGCGTGAGCCACCCCGCCCAGCCCGGTAAGACAATTCTTAATGTATATCACTATTTAGGAAAAGAGAAGCTTACATGGAAACTTCAGATGGAACAGGGATGGGGGAAGGGAAAAAAAGAGAAGCGAGGGAAGGAAGGAAGGGGAGACAAGGAGGAACACAGGTGAGGAGAGAGAAGCTCTATAGGCAGAAAACTAAAGAGAAGTCAGGTAAGTTAAGAACTAAAATGTGCTAGCGCAGTGGCTCACACCTGTAATCCCATCACTTTGGGGAGGCCGAGGCGGGCCTGATCACGAGGTCAGGAGATCACGAGGTCCTGATCATGAGGTCAGGAGATTGAGACCAGCCTGGCCAACATGGTGAAACCTCGTCTCTACTAAAAATACAAAAAATTAGGCGGGCGCCTGTAGTCCCAGCTACTCTGGAGCCTGAGGCAGGAGAATAGCGTGAACCCAGGAGGCGGAGCTTGCAGTGAGCCCAGATCGTGCCACTGCACTCCAACCTGGGCAAGAGTGCAAGACTCTGTCTCAAAAAAAACAAAACAAAAAGAACGAAAATGCTTCTGTTGTATATGCAACCAAGAGTCATCGGTGAAAGCAGTTTCAATGGAGCAGTAGGGACAGGGCTGAGGAGTACCTGACTGGCAAGTAAGTGGTAGAAGATGAAGACTAGGTCAAGGGGAGTCAAAAGTACTTTGTAGGCTGTTTATCAATGACAGGAAGGAGAAAGTGAAGCATTAACTACAGAAATTTTATTTTTTAAAGAAATATATGTATGTTTATATGCTAAAGGGGAAAAACCAGTAAAATCTGAAAAACTGAAGATGCAAAATGACAGAAAAAAATCATAGGATTTCCAGAGAAGACCAGACACAATCAAAACTTTTAACAGAAGTAACTCACTCTTCCCCCAAAACTGGAGCGAAGGAGTGAAAAGAACAAGTATGAATATAAATCAGCCCTACCAAATAATCAAAAGGTTCATATTACAAAAGCAGCAAATCAACTCCTGCCACAAACAGACAGGCAGTGAGACCTTGGGCAGGTGATAGTTGCTTAACGGCTCTCAGACTTAGCAAGATGCAAAAGCAATCCTTTCCCTAGCTCATCTAGAACACACAGCCCATTTCCCCTCAATTACTGACTCTAGGAAGACCAAGCAACTGTGCTTTCTATATACCCTGAGTAGAATGTTAGCTCCATGAAGGCATGGACTTTGCTCAATTTGTCCAGCACTATATCCTTGGTGTCTGTGTAGTACTCAAAAACTTTTGCTGTATGAATAAATATCATGTATTCAGGCTCTCCAAAATTCATCCCAGTATTTGTGAAAACCGTCTTTTATTACTACAAACCTTGTCATCTAGCTATCCACCCTTCCTGATTAAATCTAAGCCAGATCATCCTCAATGTATCATTACTTAGTCTCTTGAGAACAGTTTTTTCCTACTTTTTTTTTTTTTTTTTTTTTTTGAGAGAGTTTCGCTCTTGTTGCCCAGGCTGGAGTGCAATGGCGTAATCCTGGCTCACTGCAACCTCCGACTCCCGGGTTCAAGTGATTCTCCTGCCTCAGCCTCCCAAGTAGCTGGGATTACAGGCATGTGCCACCATGCCTGGCTAATTTTGTATTTTTAGTAGAGATGGGGTTTCTCCATGTTGGTCAGGCTGGTCTCAAACTCCTGACCTCTGGTGATCTGCCAGCCTCGGCCTCCCAAAGTGCTGAGATTACAGGCATGAGCCACTGTGCCAGGCAGTTTTTCCTACTATTAAACCATGTAGTGTTATGGCTACAGAACTCTGACAATCACAGAGGTTTGCGGGAGTACAGCTGATAGAAGAAGCAAAAGATAGCCACCCAAATTTCTATTTGGTTACTAAAAAAATAAAAGACTCAAGTGCAGTGGCTTATGCCTATATTCCCAGTACTTTGGGAAGCAGGAGGATGGCTGGAGGCCAGTTTGAGATCAGCCTGTGCAACACAGCGAGACCCCATCTCTACAAAGAAAACAAAAAAGAAAAAAAAAGAGATACCTAGAATAGTCAAACTCAGACACACAGAGTAGAAGAGTGGTTGCCAGGGGCTGGGAGGAGGGGAGAACAGGGTATTGTTTAATGGGTACAGAATTTCAGTTTTACAAGATGAAAAGTGTTCTGTGGCTAGATGGTGGTTATAGTAGCAAAAGAACAAAATCAGGTGGGCACAGTGGCTCACAACTGCAATCCCAGCACTTTGGGAAGCCAAGGCAGGAGGATGGCTTCAGCTTAGAAGTTTGAGATCAGCCTGGACAACAATGCAAAACCTGGTTTCTACAAAAAATACAAAAATTACCCAGGTATGGTGGCGTGCACCAGTAGTCCCAGCTACTCGGGAGGTTGAGGTGGGAGGATGGTCTGAACCCAGGAGGCAGAGGTTGCAGTGAGTGGAGATCATGCCACTGCACTCCAGTCTGGGCAACAGAGCCAGACCCTCTCTGGAAGATAATAATAATAATGGACATTAAGTACAATGCTGCTGACATGTCTTTTGCTATAAAAAAAAAATAAAACCATGAAATGAGCACATGTATTTTTAGGTTATTTTAAACAAATTATGAGGAAGCAACAGGCTGTATAGGCTTCAGTCTCTAAAATACAAACACACAGGAGTTCGAGACCAGCCTGACCAACATGATGAAACCCCGTCTCTACTAAAAATACAAAAATTAGCTGGGCGTGGTGGTGGGCGCCTGTAATCCCAGTTACTTGGGAGGCTAAGGCAAGAGTATCGCTTGAACCTGGGAGGTGGAGGTTGCAGTGAGCCGAGATCGCACCACTGCACTCCAGCCTGGGTAACAGAGTGAGACTGCATCTCAAAAAACAAAACAAAACAACAAACAAACAAACAAAAAACATACTTGGGAAAATTCAACTGTATTTTTGTATTTTTTCTCTTAAAAAATATTTCTTCATTTCCTACTGGGGTGCCAAAAAATAAAAATTTAAAAAAGAATCCCTTTGAAATACCTAATTTGAAAAGAATTAGCTGCATAATAGAGCCATAAACAAAGTTCACTGAGTATTTGCTTAAAAAAGAACAACCTTAGGTTGGTTCTTAGTAATAACATCCATTGTTTTATACTGACCAATAACCACTGATGATTTTGTTACGTGCCCAGTACTATGAGGGACATCCCTCATGCATACCCGCCTTTCCATCTCCACCTCCACTATTGCAGTTATTTCCTAAAAAAAATCTTTCTGATTATTGGGAGGCCGAGACAGACGGATCACAAGGTCAGGAGATCAAGATCATCCCAGCCAACAGGGTGAAATCCCGTCTCTACTAAAAATACAAAAATCAGCCAGGCGTGGTGGCACGCACCTGTAGTTCCAGTTACTCAGGAGGCTGAGGCAGGAGAATTGCTTGAACCCAGGACACGGAGGCTGCAGTGAGTCACGATCGTGTCACTGCACTCCAGCCTGGGCGATAAGAGCGAGACCCTGTCTCAAAAAAAAAAAAAAAATCTTTCTATTATCAAACTCCCACAGCACTACCAGAGTGATCACCAAGTGAAAATATACTGAGTGCCTACTTTGTGCCAGTAACCGCTCTAAGGTGCTAAGGATACAGTAATGGAATCAGACACAGTCACATTCAGAGTTCACAGTCTGGCCCAGGAGAAAGAAAAACTAAATCATGTAATTCCAGGTAGCAAAAGTGCTATGAAAAGCAAGCAAGAGGGTAAGAGGCAAGCTATTACAGACTTAAGTCAGGCAAGGCCTCTCTGAGACGAATGACATTTGACAGGTAATACTCCCCCGACTACTGTACCAAGAATGTCTGTTTTATTGGAAAAGTAATGGTGATGTACATCCAGATGCTTCATCCCAGCAAATCTTCCATAGTCTATGAGAAGCGATTCTGTATAGTAAAGCATAAAATGATGGAGTAATAGTGAGACACACAGTGAAAAGAGAAAAGCAAGTTTTACATCCTTTGGTAGAGTAGCACAGTGTGTGTTAATACTGTGGAACTAGAAAAAGTCTCACAGAAGGGAGGTCAGTATTCAGATGCTTGTAGAAAACCCTTTCCAGGTTCTTCCAGAACACACATTTCTGACTATGTCACTCTTCTCAATTCCATAGCTCTCCACAGTTAATCATGCTGGAATGAGACCCTTCATTGTGGCATTAAACTACTTTATCATTCATATTTCCCAAGGTCTCTCCACGAGTACTCAGTTTTCCAAGAAAACAAGCATTCTAGTGAATCCTCTTCCTTCTACCTGGGTCCCCTCCCCATCAAATCTCTTTCTTATAAACTATAAGTACCTACCAAAGTCCTATCCTACAAAGCACATCTCAAATACCAACTCCTAAAGACATGAATATGATTTCCCCAAAGAAATGGCATCTCCTGGCCAGGCACGGTGACTCATGCCTGTAATCCCAGCACTTTGGGAGGTCGAGACGGGCGGATCACCAGGTCAGGAAATTGAGACCATCCTGGCTAACATGGTGAAACCCTGACTCTACTAAAAATACAAAAAAATTAGCCGGGCGTGGTGGCAGGCACCTGTAGTCCCAGCTACTGGGGACGCTGAGGCAGGAGAATCACTTGAACCCGTGAGGCAGAGCTTGCAGTGAGCCGAGATCTCGTGCCACTGCACCCTAGCCTGGGCGACAGAGTGAGACTCCATCTCAAAAAAAAAAAAAAGAAGAAATGGCATCTCCTTCCTCAACTCCCTTTCCAGTCCAATTCCATATTATAGGATTCATGGCTGAAGAAACAGGCTTATTCACTTTTCTCTTATGTTTTCAATATTAGATATTCATTTATTCAATATGTAAAAGACTAAAGGAGATCTACAACTAGGCTCAGGAGAAACAGTCAACATGGGATGAAGTCCTATTTGGTATGGTTCTAGGCACTAAATCCTATGGCTGGCTGGGTGAGGTGGCTCACACCTGTAATCCTCGCCCTTTGGGAGGCTGAAGTGGGAGGATCACTTATGGCCAGGAGTTTGAGACCAGCTTGGGCAACACAGCAAAACCGTGTCTTTACAAAAAAATTATAAAAGTTAGCCAGGCATGGTGGCACACGCCTGTAGTCCTAGCTGCTCAGGAGGCTGAGGCAAGAGGATTGCTTGAACCCAGGAGTTCCAGGTTACAGTGAGCTGACTGGACCACTGCACTCCAACCTGGGCAACACAGCAAGACACTGTCTCTAAAACATAAATAAAACGTGGTGGTTTCATAGGAAATCTTAACGGAATAGTAAAGTAGCACAGGCTGTGTGTAAACCATCTTTGCTACTAACTTGATATGAACCTCAGGGAAGTTATTTAGCTTCTCTGGGTTCAGTTTCCTCATCTATAAAATGGTGAGAGGCTGTGTATGGTGGCTCATGCCTGTAATCCCAGTAATCCCAGTACTTTGGGAGGCTGAGGCAGGTGGATTACTTGAGCCCAGGAGTTTGAGACCAGCCTGAGCAACACAGCCAAACACCATCTTAAAAAAAAAAAAAAAAAAAAGATGAGACTATCACCTATCTCAAGGGTTGGTGTGAAAAATTAAGTTCATACACAAAAATGTACTTGTTCAATACGTCAGCTGCCAACTTGTTTTTCATTATATTATTATTTCTGAAGACCCAATTTCTTCATCGGTAAATTGAGACTATCAGACTTCTTTCAACTCAGGTATTTCACACATAAGCGCCACAAAAACACTGAAGATGTCAGAGATCACCATGAGCTAACAGGCAGGGGTAAGCGTCATAAAAGAGCCAGAAGCCAGGCTAGACACAGAAAGATGCAAGCTGGGTAGAGACGTGCAGAGGATGACATTCTAGGGAGAAAGACTGAACTAGCGAAGGCTAGGAAGTGAGAATAAATGCGGAACACGCTTATAAAGGAAGACAATTTAGCTAGTTTGTGTTTTTGGCAATGGTGGAAAATAAGATATGATCTAAATGACTTTAAATATAGTGGACTAAAAACAACTGATTATATAAACCACATTACTTTATCACTTGCATTTCTGGAGGTGGAAGAAAGAGTTCTAGTGACAGTGATTAGCATCTACTCTACATAATACCTTGAGAGTATCTCACACACTATATAGAGGTCAGTTCTTTAATGAGAATCTATATAAAAACTCAAGAACGTAATCACATTCTTCTAAACTAAATATAAGTAAATGCTAGGTTATGGTTATTTTAGAAGCATCCCTTCTCTTGTCAGCTTAAAGCAACTGAGAGCTGATTATATGACTATCAATGTAACAAAACAAATTTAAATAACTGCACTCCTCTCTTTTATTAAATTGCTACAATATAAATCAGATATTATCATTCCTCTGATCGAAACCCTCAGATCCTTCTTAAGTAATAGCCTAAAAGGCTCTGGTTGTTCCGCTCACTCCCTTCCCCCAATTCTTCCCAGACTTCATCTCCTAATACTCCCTCAGCTCACAGTGCTCCAAACGCATTGGTCTTCGCACTCTTAACGGGCCAGCTTTGTCCTTCTCAAGGCCTTTATATTTGTTACTCTCTAGCTTGGAACGTTCCTTTCCCCAGATAAACATAGGCTCACTCCTCCTTCTAGTCCGCTTAAACATAAGCTTGTCTGTAGGGACTTCCCTGACCACTTTATTGCAAATTCTAACAACACCTCCCCAACCCCCTTTCCAGCTTTCTTTTTGCTAAGGTACTGATCATCTTCTAACATTCAGTATAATTTATGTATTTCTTTGCCTCTCCTTGCGCTACTAGAAAGTTAAGTTTCACAAAGGCAGAGGTCTAACACCTATCCCTATCACCTAGAACTGCGCTAGAGAATAGGCACCAATAAAAATATCACTTCAATGAATGAACTGTACATTAGGCATTGTGTAAATGCCTCTTCCAGGTACAGAAAGACACATTTTCTTTTCCCAGCTGTCAAAGTCTAAATGTTAATTTTTGTACAAAACACTCACTGCTCACCACCTATACGCCAGAACTGAGCCAGGCTCTGCAAAGTGACTTAAGACATAGTCCCTGCCTTTTAGGAAGTCCTGGGTGTGTATATGAGGGAGGACAGACATAGAAACATCATTCACAAAAAGAATATACAGGAAATTGGATAACTGCCTATAGGAGTGTAGGCAACAGGGAAATTCTCAGTGATGAGAATATAATTCCCCAAAACTCTCGAGAGCTTCTCCTATGTTTTTGATGCATATGTTTGTAACTCCACATAAATTATTTATTCACATCAGATAGGCTTTCAAGTAGGCCGCAAAAAAGTTTGGGTGACAAAGTGATGCTAATAATCGACCTACTCCAGGCTGCACAAAGATCATCGCTTACATCTTTTCACTCCTCTCATTTGGCAGCTTTTGCCTATCAGGACCCCAAATTCGGAAGCCTGCATCTCCCAAGCGCTGCCTCCTTGGGCCAGAATTCTCCCCGCGCTATCCCTGCCTCGGAGCCGGGCACCCTGCAAATCCCTTTCCTAGGCGAGCTGGCGCCGCCTCCGGAAAGCCGCCAACTGGGCCTCGGTAAGACTTGCGAGGGAAGCGGGAGCTGTGGGAGGGCGACGCGGCTAGGAAGGAACCCTCGAGGCCTCTGCCTGCACTCCCACCCCTTCCCAGCACCCCGGCCGCCGGTGCCCCGAGGCTCTGCCGACTCTTTGTTAAGCAAGGCCGCGGTTCCTCCGCCCTCGCTAGGCCCAGCAGTTGCCTCCAGTGCCCCTAAGGACTAGCGGCCCTGCGTCCAAAACCCCCACGCACAAACCTGCTGCTATGGCTGCAGCCGCAGCTGCTACCACCGCCGGCACGGAGAGAATCCCGCGGCCCAAAGTACGCGCTGTCCCAGCCCGGTCCCGCCGCGCTCCTTCCTCTCCGCCCCCTTCGCCGCCACCGCCACCGCCACCGCCACCGCCACCGCCTCACGGCCCGTTGCTGAAGGGGGGAGGGTAACAAAAACCCGACATGCGCAGTGAGGAGTGCGCGGGCCGAAGGGCGGGGCCGGGGCTACGACTCCCGGAAGGCGCCTGACCTAAAAGCTCCAGAACGCCTCCCAGGCTCCTCAGATACTCTGACAGGAAACTGCTAGTTGGGTGGACAGAGTTCATGACCCGTCTAGAAAGTGGGTCTGGGAATGAAGAAAAAGCGGCGTCAGGAGGCTGGTCAGAAAATCCCAAGAGAAAATGGGTTGGGCAGAAACCACATTTACATGAACATGCCTATCATTTAAACTCTGGTCCGTTGCAAATACTACTACAGCGACACTCTTGCCTTTGGCCACGTGGTTCCGCACAGCATCACTACCTTTAGCTTCCGGAGCACCGGTTCCGTGTGACGTCAACTTGACGGAACCCTACGGAGGAGGATTGGTATAGGCGAGAGCAGTTCCGGCCCAGGGGCGGGGATTATGTAATTTTCCCAGAAGCCCCACCTCGCCTCAGCTAGGCGGGGAAGAGGGAGGTCTCGCGCTGTTCCCGGTGTTGCGTCCCGCCCCGCACACTGCACACTGCACACTGCGCGCAGGCGCTGACGAGCCGCTCGCATTCTACGTAACGGACGGCGGAGGCTACGTGAAGAGAGGCGCGGCGTGCCTGAGCTACGGTTCTGGCTGTGTCCTAGAGGCATCCAGGGCAGTAAAACAGCTGCGATCGCGGAGGCTGCGGCCAGGCCGAGAGGCAGGCGGAGCAGGGGTGGCGGACGTAGGGCGCTGGGCCGGGTTTCGGCCTTGGCCACAGGTAAGGAGCGGGCCAGGACGCGCTTGTCGGCGGGGCCGGCCCAGGCCGAGCGGTGACTCCGAGTTGCTTGGCCTGTAGCCCGGTCCGGTTGAGATAATTGTAATGGTTTAGGGGAACTTTCCCACGGAGCTGTGAGCAAATGATAGCCAGAAGGGCAGAGTTAGAGGAAATGTACAGTGTGTGCCGCAGGATGACATTAGGATGTATTGATTCTCTTGGGTGGGGAGAAACTAGGCGAGGGGGTTTAATAGAAGCAAAAACCTCTGTGGCCAGTCTCCTCTGGAGGTTTCTAGCATGAAACGTGTTTGTATCCAACACGTATAAGGAGACAGAGGAAAGTCTGCATGATTTCCAGAATACTCGTTCTGGCCGTTGTCAGAAAGACCTAATCTAAAATGACAACAAGGAATAATGGCCTCACTCAGTCCCCTTCCCTCAAGTTTGGACTCAGTCGCTGAGGAACTATTGGATGAGCTTGCAGAAAATAATCAAACCAGACTTGTCAGTGCTTGTGTGAATTTTCCTTGGTCCTGTGTTGCTTGCTTCAGGAGTCATAGAGGCTGGGTGGCCTGGCAAGAACTTGTGCATTTGAGAACTGAGTTAACAGGTGCAGCAGAGACTTCTAAGGGGGAAGGCCAAGGTAAAAATGGCTTGGATGATTGTAACCTAAATAACCTCGAAGGATCTCCATTATAGTGCTGAGTTATCTCAGAAGTGTTTCTATGGTGTGAATATTCTAAGTGGAAATTCAATTTGAAATGATCAGATCTTTTGGTAGGCTGTTAATCGAGTTGGCTGTTCCAGTGTTAACTTTTAGTTACTTATATTTGAAAAAAAAAGTTTTAAGAGTAGGATTTGAAAAGGAGGCCGGGCGCGGAGACTCACGGCTGTAATCCCTGCACTTTGGGAGGCCGAGGCGGGCGGATCACGACGAGGTCAGGAGATCGAGACCATCCTGACTAACACAGTGAAACCCCGTCTCTACTAAAAATACAAAAAAATTAGCCAGGCGTGGTGGTGGTGGGCGCCTGTAGTCCCAGCTACTTGGGAGGCTGAGGCAGGAGAATGGCGTGAACCCGGGAGGCGGAGCTTGCAGTGACCCGAGATCCCACCACTACACTCCAACCTGGGCTACAGAGGAAGACTCTGCCTCAAAAAAACAAGTAAAATAAATATGAAAAAAAATAAAGACAAAATACCCACAATTCTACTATATAAGCTAACTACTATTTGTATGTAAATGTATGTTTTTCTAAACCAAATTTGTCCAACCCATGGCCTGCAGGCCGCATGTGACCCAGTACAGCTTTGAAAGTAGCCTAACACAAATTTGCAAACTTTGTTAAAACATTATGAGATATTTTTTAGCTTATCGACTATTATTAGTGTGTTTTATGTGTGGCCCAAGACAATTATTCTTCTTCCCATGTGGCTCAGGGAAACCAAAAAATTGGACACCCCTGTTAAACTTTTTTGTTTTGTTTTTCTTTTTCTTTTTTTTTTTTTTGAGATGGAGTTTCACTCTTGTTGCCCAGGCTGGACTGCAATGGCACTGTCTCGGCTCACTACAACCTCCACCTCCAGATTCAAGCGATCCTCCTGCCTCAGTCTCCCAAGTAGCTGGGATTACAGGCGCCTGCCACCATGCCCGGCTAATTTTTGTATTTTTAGTAGAGATGAGTTTTCACCATGTTGGTCAGTCTGGCCTCAAACTCCTGACCTCAGGTGATCTGCCCACCTTGGCCTCCGAAAGTGCTGAGATTATAGGTGTGAGCCATCGCACCCAGCCAAACCTTTTTCTTTATGTGCATTTGCTTCTGAAACAATCTGGTTTTCACCTTCATTTGTAACTTTTTTTTTTTTTTTTTTTTTTCATTTAGACAGGGCCTTGCTCTGTTGCCCAGGTTGTAGTGCAGTGGTGCAGTCATGGCTCACTGAAGCCTCAACCTCCTGGGCTCAGGTGATTCTCCCACCTCGGCCACTAGAATAGCCGGACTACAGGTGCACACCACGAGACTTGACTAATTTATTTATTTATTTTTGAGACAGAGTCTCCCTATGTTGCCCGGGCTAGAGTGCAGTGGTGCGATCTCAGCTCACAGCAACCTCTCCCTCCCAGGTTCAAGTGATTCTCATCAACCTCCCAAATAGTTGGGATTACAGGTGTGCGCTACCACGCTGGCTAATTTTTGAAATATTTTTAGTAGAGGCAGGGTTTTACCATGTTGGCCAGGCTCGTCTCTAATTCCTGACCTCAAGTGATCTGTCTACCTCGGCCTCCCAAACTGCTGGGATTATAGGAATGAGCGTGAGACTTAGCTAATTTAAAACATTTTTTTTGTAGAGAGGAAGTGTCACTATGTTGCCCAGACTGTGTAACCAATTTTTTAATTACTTTGAGGTTTTTTTTTTTTTGAGACGGAGTCTCACTCTGTCGCCCAGGCTGGAGTGCAGTGGCCGGATCTCAGCTCACTGCAAGCTCCGCCTCCCGGGTTCACGCCATTCTCCTGCCTCAGCCTCCCGAGTAGCTGGGACTACAGGCGCCCGCCGCCTCACCCGGCTAGTTTTTTTGTATTTTTTAGTAGAGACGGGGTTTCACCGGGTTAGCCAGGANAGTTTTTTTGTATTTTTTAGTAGAGACGGGGTTTCACCGGGTTAGCCAGGATGGTCTCGATCTGCTGACCTCGTGATCCGCCCATCTCGGCCTCCCAAAGTGCTGGGATTACAGGCTTGAGCCACCGCGCCCGGCCAGTATAACAATTTTTAATGGACAACAGTAGCTTTGGTTTTTATACATCCATAGTTTAATCAAAGAGTTTAACCAAATTTCACCATCATAAATAATATTGTAGCACATGTCCTTGAAACTGAATTCCTGTGCAAATTTATTTTCAATTCAGGAATTGTGCTTTATCTTGGCATAGTATCTACTGTGGCGATATGCTTTAGTGAAGGTACATTTAATTACAGTAGGATCATTGTGAAAAGCAGTGAATGCCAAAGGAGTTTTTGTATTACTTTTGCAATAATTGGTTAGGCTTTGATGATTATTGAATGCTTATATGTAACAAAAGTTCTGTTTTAGAAAGATGCTGGTGGTTTTTGGGGAGGAAAAGTAGGGAGTGGGGAGATCGTTAAGACAATACCCTTTAGAATAATATGGTGGCTCTTCAGCAGGTGGGGGTAACTTGGATTGTAGTGGCTGTGGGAATCAAAGAAGGAAACACCAGGATTTGATGGCTGATAGATTTCAAGGGAAAAAGAAGGCAAAACATTAGATATCTTGTTCAACAAGCAAGACTGGAAAAAATGTGATTGATATTAATATACAAATAAGAAATTCAGATACCTGATGATTTTGAGATGACTATAGTCAGGGATAGGGTCAGCCTGAGGGGAGGCCTGTGAAGTAAGAATGGTCTTTATATTTTTTTAAAGTTTTTTTTTAAAAAGAAGAATATGCAGCAGAGACCAGTATGTACCCCATAAAGCCTAAATATTTACTATCTTACTAGATAACACGAAAAGTTTGTAGGACATCAAAACAGGTATGTCTTCAAGGTTACAGTGAGTTATGACATAGGGCTGATGTTTAGATGAGGGACAGGACCGAAAATACAGCCTAAATGGGTTTGATGGTTGAAATATACTTTTCAAATTTCAGCCCAAATGGTCTCCCCCATCTTTTTTTTTTTGTGAAGCCTTACCTATTTGGTAAAATGGTTACATTGTCCTCTGTGTTTTCGTATAATTGGGCACATATTTTGTCACAGATATGATATCATTATATTTGTTAATGCAGAAACTTTTTTCATATATTAGAAAACTTAATGTTCTTCAAAAAGCTATAAAATGATATATTCAATTCCATCATACACACTAGGAACAATTGGTTAGCAAAAAATTACTGCTTCTAAGCAAGTTATATGAAAGCACAGCCACCTACCTACATTTGAGAAGCAGCCTGAGAAGTGGTTCATAGCATGGATTCTGGAGGCAAAACTCCGGGATCAAATCACAGCTCTTTGTCACTTGGTAGTTGTACTACTCAGCATCTCTCTGCCCCATTTTCCTTATCAGTGAAATGGGGATGTTAATATTGCAGCTTTCCTAAGAGCGTTCTTATGAGGATTAAATTAGTTGCTTTTTGTAAAGTCTTTAGAACAGTGTCTAGCACGTAGTGATTTAAGTGTTTGCTCTTATGATAATTTGTTCATGCATGAACACAAATCAATCTAAGGGTGAATGGCCTTTTTATTCATGGATTATTCTTGTTACCACTAACAGATAAATAGCTACATCTTACTCCTTCATTTTTACCTCCTTCTCATTTTCTATAGAAAACTTTTTAATAGGCCCTCAAAAAATGCTTACTGAATACTCTGTGTCAATGGACAGAGAGTTTTAGAAAACCCAACCTAAAGAAATTAAATGACTTGGGCTGGGCGCAGTGGCTCACACCTGTAATCCCAGCACTTTGGGAGGCCACAGCAGGTGGATCACCCAGGAGTTCACAACCAGCCTGGCCAACATGGTGAAACCCCATCTCTACTAAAAATATGAAGGTTAGCCGGGTGTGGTGGTGCGTACCTATAATCCCAGCTACTTGGGAGGCTGAGGCAGGAGAATCGATTGAACCCAGAAGGCAGAGGTTGCAGTGAGCTGAGATCACACCATTGTGCTCCAGCCTGGGTGACAGGAGCAAAACTTCGTCTCAAAAAAAAAAAAAAAAAGAAATTAAATAAATGACTTGATGACTTGTTGAAGATTTTACAGATATCTAGTGCCAGGATCCAGACTAGAACCCAAGCCTCTTGAGTTGTTCTTTATATAATGTGATCTGAATCTAATAGTACTGAATAAGAGAAAAGCAGGAGAGGTTTATAGATTTTTACTATTTATAAAATCTGATCAGTATGTATAGAATGGCAATCCATTTTGGGGTTCTCTTTTTTTTTTTTAAGCTTTTTTTCTCAAGGTGCAATGAAAGCCTTCCACACTTTCTGTGTTGTCCTTCTGGTGTTTGGGAGTGTCTCTGAAGCCAAGTTTGATGATTTTGAGGATGAGGAGGACATAGTAGAGTATGATGATAATGACTTCGCTGAATTTGAGGATGTCATGGAAGACTCTGTTACTGAATCTCCTCAACGGGTCATAACCACTGAAGATGATGAAGATGAGACCACTGTGGAGTTGGAAGGGCAGGATGAAAACCAAGAAGGAGATTTTGAAGATGCAGATACCCAGGTGAGGCTCTTTTTATTGCTTTCTTGGAAAAATTTGTAACTAGCACTTTTCCCAAACATTAAAATTAATCCTCATGGCCGGGTGTGGTGGCTCACGCCTGTAATCCCAGCACTTTGGGGGGCCAAGGCAGGCGGATCATGAGACCAGGAGATCAAGACCATCCTGGCTAACACGGTGAAACCCCATCTCTACTAAAAATACAAAAAAATCAGCCGGGCATGGTGGCGGGCGCCTGTAGTCCCAGCTACTGGAGAGGCTGAGGCAGGAGAATGGCGTGAACCCAGGAGGCAGAGCTTGCAGTGAGCCGAAATCGTGCCACTGCACTCCAGCCTGGGTGACAGAGCGATATTCCATCTCAAAAAAAAAAAAAAAATTAATACTCAGGCTCAGGAGACCTTTACTGTCTGGAATCTTCATTTTCATTCACTAGGTAGAACTCTTCTCAATGTTTTGTGGTAAGTTTCCACCTTTTACATTAACAGAATGAATTGTGTTCTTCTATTGAAACCCTAACTGGAGGAGGGGTTAGAGAATAGATACTGTTTGTGGATGAGAATTGTATTATTTAGAACTTTACAATTGGCTGGGCATGGTGGCTTATGCCTGTAATCCCAGCACTTTGGGAGGCTGAGGCGGGCAGATCACCTGAGATCAGGAGTTTGAGAGCAGCCTGGCCAACATGGTGAAATCCTGTCTTTACTGAAAATACAAAAATTAGCTGGGCATGGTGGTGCGTGCCTGTAATGCCAGCTACTTGGGAGGCTGAGCCAGGAGAATCGCTGGAACCTGGGAGTTACAGGTTGCAGTGAGCTGAGATCGAGCCACTGCACTTCAGCCTGGGTGACAGAGCAAGACCTTATCAAAAGAAAGAAAGAAAAAAAGAAAGAAAGAGAAAGAGAGGAGGAGAGAAGGAGAGAAAGAGAAATAACTTTGCCATCAAAAGCATGGGGAGTCATCATTTTGGTGTTTTGGGTGCCCCCCAGCTTCATTGAGGTATAACTGACAAAAATTGTATATATTTAAGGTGCACAACATAGAGTTTTGGTATACCTATACATATAATGTGAAGTGCTTACCACAATCAAGCTAATTAACATAGTTGCCTCCGTGTGTGTGTGTGTGTGTGTGTGTGTGTGTGTGTGTGGTGAGAATACTTAAGATCTAGTCTCTTAGTAGATTTCAAGTCTGTAATATATTAACTGTAGTCACCATGCTGTACATTAGGTCTCCAGAACTTTTTCATTTTAAGCTGAAATTTGTACCCAATTGTTTTGTTAAAAACATGTAACATCTGTGTTCTATGCTTGCTGCTTACACGTTCTGTTTTCCTCAACAAATGTTGCCAACAAAATGAGACACAGCTGCTGGTGACATTTGTAGAGGAAAACAGATGATGCCTCATTTTTGTAGGAGGGAGATACCGAGAGTGAACCATATGATGATGAAGAATTTGAAGGTTATGAAGACAAACCAGATACTTCTTCTAGCAAAAATAAAGACCCAATAACAATTGTTGATGTAGGTATCCAGGATTCTGAATTCCCAACTAAACAACAAAATGTCTTGTCATTAATCCCAGAAATAGAATTAATGATGTATAACTGGTGTTAATGCAATAGTGGGAACTGAGAAAGAGCTTGACATCAGTTCTTCTGATAAAAATCACCACCTACAGAAGCAACCCCTGTTTATCATTCTAGCACTTCTAGTTTTACTTATCAATGAATAAGTAAAATTTATTCCTTGGTGATGTACAGTACATTGAATTTATTTGGGGGATTAAGGACCAAGTGTAATACAAAGGGCTTTCCAGCTTTTCATCCCATTTGATTGTCCTTATATTTCCTTAAAGAATCTTTTATAAAGCTAGCCTAGAAAAGTAAAATGGACCTATTTTTCAAAGTATAACTATGTTCAATGACAGATATCTGAAGTATCCCTTCTGTTTATGGATTTTCTCATTCTTCCTCCCATGAGGTAGACTCCATTCAGTCTCAGCTAACATTTAATGGAATGATTTTGCTTTTTTAGGTTCCTGCACACCTCCAGAACAGCTGGGAGAGTTATTATCTAGAAATTTTGATGGTGACTGGTCTACTTGCTTATATCATGAATTACATCATTGGGAAGAATAAAAACAGTCGCCTTGCACAGGCCTGGTTTAACACTCATAGGGAGCTTTTGGAGAGCAACTTTACTTTAGTAGGTAAGTGAGGTCAATGTCAGCCCAGCTTCTTGCTTGAAAACAATCTGGTAAGGATGATGTATTCCTCTCAGTATAAGCATCTAACTGCTTTCATGGAATACCAAAGAGGGTGCATTGTTTTTTCTCTCAAGGATTCCCCCTGCTCTTCTTTTTTTAATTTTAATTTTTAATTTTATATTATTATTATTATTGAGACACAGTCTTGCTCTGTCACCAGGCTGGAGTGCAGTGGCACAATCTCAGCTCACTGCAACCTCCACCTCCTGGGTTCAAGCGATTCTCCTGCCTCAGCCTGCTGAATAGCTGGGACTACAGGCATGTGTCACCATGCTCCACTAATTTTTGTATTTTTAGTAGAGACGGGGTTTCACCATCTTGGCCTGCATGGTCTCGATCCCTTGACCTCATGGTCCACCCACCTCGGCCTCCCAGAGTGCAGGAATTACAGGCATGAGCCACCGCACCCAGTCTTTTTATTTTTATTTTTTTGAGGTAAAGTCTCACTCTGTTACCCAGGCTTGTGTGCAGTGGTGTGATTACGGTTCACTGCAGCCTCGACCTCCCAGGTTCGAGAGACCCTTCCATCTTAGCCTTCTGAGTAGGCAGGACTATAGGCACATGCTACCACATCCAGCTAATTTTTGTATTTTTTTGTAGAGACAGAGTTTCATCATATTGTGCAAGCTGGTCTCGAACTCCTAGGCTCAAGCAATCTGCCTGCCTTGGCCTCCCAAATTGCTGGGATTACAGGTGTGAGCTACTGCATCCAGCCTTGAGGATCCTGTTTTTTGGCTGGGTGCGGTGGCTCACACCTGTAATTCCAGTGCTTTGGGAGGCCAAGGTGGGAGGATTATTTGGGGCCAGGAGTTTAAGACCAGTCTGGGCAAAATAGTGAGACCTTGTCTCTACAAATAAAATAAAATAAAAATTGGCCGGTCACAGTGGTGTGCTTCTGTGGTCCCAGCTACTCGTGAGGCTGAAGTGGGAGAATTGAACTCAGGAGTTTGAGACTGCAGTGATACAGGATCATGCTCCTGCACTCCAGCCTGGGTGATAGAATGAGAGACCCTGTTGCTGAAAATAAGAATATATTGTATTTAATAATTTTCTCATCTTTCATGAGTCAGCAGTAAAATTGCTAAACAGCTTCTGATTAGAATAATGTAATAGATGCTTTCAAAACAAGTTGATAAAATTCTGACGGAAACCAAGAAAGTTTGACATTTTAGGTAGCTTGATAAATGCTTTAAATTCGTCTTTTAGAAACTGAAAGTCTCTCAAAATTCCCTTAGAATCTGGACACTTGAGTTTTTGATCCACTGCTGAAATATACACTGAAGGATTTCAAGGAACCTCTGTAGTTGTGCAATGTAGGGAATGAGGTGGACTAACCTCACATTCACCTATTTGGCATTTAGCACCTTATTTCTCTTTAATAGTAAGCATGTATCCACCTGCTCTGCAACACACTAGTGTTTATATATTATGCTACATACTTTACATACAGTGTTTCTTTTTGTAACAGCACTGTCAGTTGGCTATAGTTGCTGTTTTCCTAAGGAGGAAACTGAAGGGCAGAAATGTTAAAAGTTATCTAAGCTATTACATTGCAACCAAGATATCAGAACTTACCTGTTTCCAAAGTCCACCCTGTCTCCACTGCACTGTAGTATTTCAGAGTATGTTTTGACCGGGAAATTCGGGGGGAAAAAAAAAGCAGCTTTGTCTCCTTCTACTTCCCCTTGCTTGTTTTCATTTGGTGTATCAGTCTGTTTTCCCTGGTGAGGTTGAGCAATTTGTTTTGTATACTTAATGAATTAAATGAAGAGAGAAAGTATTGGAATTTGAGCTTTTTTCTAGATTTAAAATACAACTCTTAATACTATTAGTAAGACCCAGTTATCATTTTGCATTGGAAAAGAAAGCTTGGTTAAAGTTAATTGGAGACATAGTGAGGAATTGCTGAGTAGTTTGTATTAACAGTATTTTTTATTTACTCCATAGGAGATTTTTTTTTCTTTAACTTTTGGCAGAGATATTTCAACTGCTTTTTTCCCTATTTTGTATGTACTCTGAGAGACTTATACTCCAAGCTGATCATCGTTAAACTGACAAACGTGCTTAGAATCCATATTTCTTCTAATAGAAACAATAGTTTTAAAAGTAAAAGGAACAGTGCTAATCTATTTTAGTCCCTATCCAAACAGAGTTCTGTAAGACAGCAAAGTATTGCTACTCTGAAGCTATGATCATTTTGCGTTCAGGATAGAGGAACATGAGGTATTCGGCCTTGTTTTCTTTTTTTTTCTTTTTTTTTTTTTTTTTGAGATGGAGTTTCGCTCTGTCATCCAGGCTGGAGTGCAGTGATGCAATTTCAGCTCACTGCAACCTCCGCCTGCTGGGTTCAAGCTATTCTCCTGCCTCAGCGTCCCGAGTAGCTGGAACTACAGGTACACGCCAGCATGCCTGGCTAATTTTTTATAATTTTTTTTTTTATGTAAGAAACGGGGTTTCACCATGCTGGCCAGGCTGGTCTCGAACTCCTGACCTCGTGATCTACCCTCCTCAGCCTCCCAAAGTGCTGGGATTACAGGCGTGAGCCACCGCCCCCGGCCTGGCCTTGACATTTTCTGTTGAGTCACATTAAGTGGTTTTACCCCTAGGGGATGATGGAACTAACAAAGAAGCCACAAGCACAGGAAAACTGAACCAGGAGAATGAGCACATCTATAACCTATGGTGTTCTGGTCGAGTGTGCTGTGAGGGCATGCTTATCCAGCTGAGGGTAAGTAGGAAACTTCTTGTACGATATATATCTTCCCTTAATTTTGTCCAGCTGTGATTCCCAGCCCCCCAATTCAGCATCTTATCCCTTCATATTTGACTTAAAATGAGGTCTAAAAGTGACACTTATGCTAACTGGCAAATGTGTCGTAAAGTATATTTGATGAAGCATTTGATTCTCCTCCAAGGCCCTTTTTTTATACTAAGTAGGAGTTGCAATTGAATTTACTTGCTTCTCTCATTTTTTTTCAGTTCCTCAAGAGACAAGACTTACTGAATGTCCTGGCCCGGATGATGAGACCAGTGAGTGATCAAGTGGTATGTATTCTTCCCGCTGGTTTTCTCTGTACAGACCAAATTATTTTTTTTCTTTCTTCTTTTTTTTTCCTTTCTTTTTTTTTTGATGGCATCTCACCCTGTTGCTCAGGGTGGAGTGCAATGTCACGATCTTGGCTCACTGCAACCTCTGCCTCCCATGTTCAAGCAATTCTCCTGCCGCAGCCTCCCAAGTAGCTGAGATTACAGACGCCCACCACCACACCTGGCTAATTTTTGTGTTTTTAGTAGAGTCAGGATTTCACCATGTTGGCCAGGCTGGTCTCGAACTCCTGACCTCAAGTGATTCACCCACTTTGGTCTCCCAGAGTGCTGGGATTATAGATGTGAGCCATCACGCTTGGCCCAAACTGAATTATTTCCTAGAGCTTTTTCCATTTCTGTCTGGATTGTGTTTTTAGTTTCTGGCAATTTATGTCCCTTGACAAAAAAATGCACCCTTTTTCTCCTTGGACAGAGCATCACCTTCCACTCTGTGCAGTTGTCAGGGGGCCTTCATGGGCCTTTTGATGGGAAAGAGGTGATGCTGTATCACCACACAGATCAATTGACTTAGCGTTGACGATAGAGGGCAAAGCAATTGTGACAGGTAGTGGCCCTCATGGGTAACTTGGCTCCTTGTATATGTTTTTATCTTTGGCAGAAAGCTGGGTTTCTTCTCAAATAAGTTTTGCTTCAAATAATACATTTCTGGCTGAATAAGCTCCAGTCATGATCTGAGGACCTTATGTTTGGTATATCTTCTTTCCTTTATTAAATCATTATGTTGGCCAGGCGCGGTGGCTCAAGCCTGTAATCCCAGCACTTTGGGAGGCCGAGACGGGTGGATCACGAGGTCAGGAGATCGAGACCATCCTGGCTAACACGGTGAAACCCCATCTCTACTAAAAAATACAAAAAACTAGCCGGGCGAGGCGGCAGGTGCCTGTAGTCCCAGTTACTCAAGAGGCTGAGGCAGGAGAATGGCGTGAACCCAGGAGGCGGAGCTTGCAGTGAGCTGAGATCCAGCCACTGCACTCCAGCCTGGGCGACAGAGTGAGACTCCATCTCAAAAAAAATAAAATAAAATAAAATAAGATAAATCAGTATGTTTATCTGCAAATTGTGTCCTTTCTCACAAATACCACATTCCTTCTTTCTTCATTGTTTCTTTTTTTTTTGAGACAGAGTCTTGTTCTGTTGCCAGGCTGGAGTGCAGTGGCGCAATCTCAGCTCACTGCAATCTCGGCCTCCTGGGTTCAAGCAACTCTTCTGCCTCAGCCTCCTGGGTAACTGGGACTACGGGCGCACACCACCACTGCCGGCCAATTTTTTGGTATTTTAGTAGAGACGGGGTTTCACCATGTTGGCCAGGATAGTCTCGATCTCCTGACCTCGTGATCCGCCTGCCTTGGCCTCCCAAAGTGCTGAGATTACAGGTGTGAGTCACCGCGCCTGGCCTCTTCATTCTTTCAACAAATAATTGTGCTGGCTCCCACTGCTACAAGAAACAAAAATATATAAGACAGTTTTTTCTTTTCTATAATAGAAAAAGAGAGATAGGTACGTATTTATGTGAAAGTATGACATAGTATTTGGGTTGTAAGTGTTTTGTTAGTAATGTAAATTAGGTACTTTGAAATGGTATTGGATTGAAAATAATATGTGTGTGTATATATATATATATTTTTTTTTTTTTTGAGATGGAATCTCACTCTATCGCCTAGGCTGGAGTGCAATGGCTTGATCTCGGCTCACTGCAACCTCCACCTCCCGGGTTCCAGTGATTCTCCTGCCTCAGCCTCCCAAGTAGCTGGGATTACAGGCGCCTGCCACCACACCCAGCTAATTTTTGTATTTTTAGTAGAGACAGGGTTTTGCCATGTTGGTTAGGATGGTCTCGAACTCCTGACCTCAGGTGATCCACCCACCTCGGCCTCCCAAAGTGCTGGGATTGCAGGCAAGAGTCACCGCGCCCGGCCCCACTGTTATATTTTAAAGGTCTCATTTTTACTTGTAAACCTGTAATTTTATTTTAATTTTTCTAATATGGCCATGATGACTTAGTCCACTAAAATTTAGAGCCCTATCAGTTAATATTTCTGTCATCCTTTCTCCCACCAGCCACCGTCTTATGAGGAGGAAAGTTTGCTGTATCCTCAGCCATCTTTTTGTAGAAATTATTCTTTAAAAGCATTTTAATCATTTTCAGCTCTCTTTCTCTGTCTCTCTCCTTCTGCTAAGAGAAATTGCTTTAACAAATACGTGGCTCTTTATATTTTATTTGCCCCTTTTTTAAAATTCTGTTTAAGGTTTGCTTTGTGTAACTTCCCGTCAGTGATGGAAGAGCAGAAAACGTTTTCTTTTACAGCTGCCATCTTACCAGTTCTTTTCCTATATTAACGTTTTCCTTCTTCCATATACTAAAAATTATTTCACCCAAGCATTTAAAGATATAATTATTAATATAACAAGTATATCATATCAGACTCTATTTTTTTTTTTTTTTTGAGACGGAGTCTCGCTCTGTCGCCCAGGCTGGAGTGCAGTGGTGCGATCTCAGCTCACTGCAAGCTCTGCCTCCTGGGTTCACGCCATTCTTCTGCCTCAGCCCCCGGAGTAGGTGGGACTACAGGCTCCCGCCACCACACCCTGCTAATTTTTTGTATTTTTAGTAGAGACGGGGTTTCATCGTGTTAGCCAGGATGGTCTCGATCTCCTGATCTCGTGATCCGCCTGCCTCGGCCTCCCACATATCAAGACTCTTTTAGGCTTATAATGTTTTATCTTTCTGGCCCAGTCAGAGTACTAGTAACTGTTTACTTGTCTGGGCTGTTTTCCAACACAAACAGCCAATTCTCAGATTCTCTGGATACCAACTGGGTATCCCACAATTGAATTCAATAATAATTCTTTTTAATTTTGTAAATTTAAATTTTTTTTTTTTTCTAGGGACCGAGATTTGCTATGTTGCCCAGGCAGTTCATGAAGTCCTGGCCTTAAGTGATCCTCTCACCTGGGCCTCCCAAAGTGCTGGGATTACAGGCATGAGCCACTGTGCCCAGCCTCAATTCAATTCTGACCCTATCTACCTGGAGGTAGCTTCAAATCCTAGAGATTAAAGGGCTCAGCCCCACAAGACTGCCCTCTTCAGATGCATTCGAATGTCCCAGGTTACCCATACTGCCATCTGGACTTCTGACCAACTAACTATTAATCAGGGGTTCCTGTGACCTCCCCTCTCAACCAGTAATTTGTTAGATGGCTCATAGAACTTGAAAAGACACTTATATTTACTGGTTTATTATAAGGGGAATTGGGAACCACTGTCAACTGGGAACCACTGTCAACTGGGAACCACTCAGTTCCTAAAGGCCACCCTTCGGTCCTTACCATATGTCTCCCACCCCCAACTTTCCCATAAGCCCTTTCACATTTTGACTTTCTTCTACAAGTAGGGCTATAGTTCCTTTTAAGGACTTGCTTGATTAGGTTGGGTACACCCAAGATAATGTCCCTTTTGGTTAATTCACAGTCAGCTGATTAGGGACCACCTGCCATAAAACAGTCTGATTATGGGGGTAATAGTCCATCATATTTGCAAATCCCAATCACTTAAAGGGAGAGTATATGCATCAGCGGGGAGGGAATCTTAAGGGTCATTTAGAAATCTGCCTATCACAGAACCTAACAGGTGAATTTTTTTGTTTACATTTTTTTAAAAGCAAATAAAAGTAACCATGAATGATGAAGACATGGATACCTACGTATTTGCTGTTGGCACACGGAAAGCCTTGGTGCGACTACAGAAAGAGATGCAGGATTTGGTATGTTAGGTTGCTCCAACTCAAATATATGTAGAACTGTGTCTCTTTAGCACACACATACACAGCTTCATCGCATAATAAAAGGTCATGTCTTACTTTCAATTACTTCTTCCTCTAGAGTGAGTTTTGTAGTGATAAACCTAAGTCTGGAGCAAAATATGGACTGCCAGACTCTTTGGCCATCCTGTCAGAGATGGGAGAAGTCACAGACGGAATGATGGATACAAAGGTAAATATAACAGAAGACATACATTTGCCAGGCCTTGGCATTTACAGGACACTCTTCCTAAAAGTTGCATTGTACAAGTTCATCATTTTATGTCAGTGTACTAGTTTTACATTCCTTTCTCACACAAATATTAAAATACCTTCTTTAAGCAATAAATTGGCTTGTCAAAAGGACAATTTGATCAGTCAACAAGTTCTCTAAATCAAGAGCAAATTGTTCCTGGGATTGCTAATGACTTTCAGGTTTTTTTAAAAAAGGAATATAACTTCTGATCTTTTTCGTCATATCATTTGGTCTTTTTTTTTTTTTTTTTTTGAGCTCCAGTTTGTGTAGGAGAAGAGGGATGTGTAGAGATTCCTCCTTCTTTGTTTTTAAAAAGATGTTGCCTAGGCTGGAGTGCAGTGGCTATTCATATGTGTGATCAGAACTCACTGCGGCATCAAACTTCTGGGCTCAAGTGTTCCTCCTGCCTCAGCAAGAGCCCACCATTGTGCCTGGCTGAGAGAGCCATTTCTTTCTATTGGTTGTGTAATGGTAACAGATCTTAGTATCATTAGAATACAGGATAATTCAGAGATGGTTATAAATGTAAGTTCAAGGTGACATGTTTATAAAGGATCCCCTGAAATTATTTTAGATCCCCTGAAATTATTTATCTTTATGCCTTCATTCTTGTTTCGAACGTTATTTTGAGAAATAGTTTTAGTTGCTCGATAAGAATCTTAATCATTGGTATGACTAAAAAGGAGTACGACTTTTTTTTTTTTCTTTTTCTTAGTAGAGATGGGGTTTCGCCATGTTGGCCAGGCTGGTCTGGAATTCCTGGCCTCAAGTGATCCACCCACCTTGGCCTCCTAAAGTGCTTGGATTATAGGCATGAGCCACTGCGCCCATCCTGGAGTACTACTTTAATTCTAAAGAGATTCCTTATCTTATTGAAATTTAATTTTTAAAAAGCTTTAGTCTTGTCCGCATGCTGTGGTTCACACTTGTAATCTCAGTACTTTGGATGGTGGAGGCAGGAGGATCACTTGAGTCCAGCGATTCAGGACTGGCCTGGACAACATAGTGAGACCCTGTCTCCACAATAAAAAAAATTAGCCAGGTGTGGTGGTGTGTTCCTTTAGTCCCAGCTACTCAGGAGACTGAGGCAGGAAGATCACTTGAGCCCAGGAGATTAAGGCTGTGGTAAGCTATGATTGCGCCACTGCACTCCAGCCTGGGCAAGAGAACAAGACCCTGTCTCAATAAATAAATAAATAAATAAAAAACAATTAACATGCTTTGGTCTTAATGAATGACATTGTACAAAAGTAAGGATTGAAGGGTGAATTTCTTTTTTGTTTTGTTTTGTTTTTGTTTTTGAGACAGTCTTGCTCTGTCTCCCAGACTGGAGTACAGTGGCGTGGTCTCTGCTCACGGCAACCTCCACCTCCCGGATTCAGACGCTCCTTGTGCTTCAGCCTCTTGGATAACTGGGGTTACAGGCACATGCCACCATGCCCGGCTAATTTTTTTGTATTTTTAGTAGAGATAGGGTTTCACTATGTTGGCCAGGCTGATCTCGAATTCTCAAACTCCTTGCCTCAGGTGATCCACCTGCCTCCCAAAGTGTGGGGATTACTGGTGTGAGCCACTGTACCCAGTCTCAAAGAGTGAATTTCTTTATGAAAAAAAGGGAAATGCATTAAACCCTGCTTTTAAAAAATATTATTTTCTTTTTTTCAGATGGTTCACTTTCTTACACACTATGCTGACAAGATTGAATCCGTTCATTTTTCAGACCAGTTTTCTGGTCCAAAAATTATGCAAGAGTACGTATAAGATAAAATTGTTGAAATTAATTTTCCTCACTAGCTTTCTGTGTTGAAACACCTGTAAGGTGCTTCTGCAATATCCCTTACCAAATGTGTGAAGGAAGTTGATGACAGGCCTCCATGTTTTCCTTTGCTTTGACTGCATGCATCATGAGAGGTCATTGTAAACCTATGGAAGAGAAATGAGCCTCCCCTGTCCCAGTTTGTATGTGTCTCTGCATGTTTGCACCACTGACTCAGTGAGGTGGTTGGGAATCTTACAGAATGGCTGGTACTAATAAAATGCAGTGGGTTTTTGTTTTTGTTTTTTTGAGACGCTGTCTCGCTCTGTCGCCTAGGCTGGAGTGCAGTGGCGCAATCTTTGTTCACTGCACCCTCCGTCTCCCGGGTTCAAGCGATTCTCCTGCCTCAGCCTCCTGAGTAGCTGGGATTACAGGCTCACACCAACACGCTCGACTAATTTTTGTATTTTTAGTAGAGACGGAGTTTCACTATGTTGGTCAGGCTGGTCTTGAACTCCTGACCTCGTGATCCACCTGCCTTGGCCTCCCAAAGTGATGGAATTATAAACGTGAGCCACCATGCCCCAGTCCATAGGTTCTTTTTTTTGTGATGATAATTTGTGTGTGATGTTTGACTTATGTCTGATTGCAAATCTGTGTGTTTTGTAATTTATGGCCTTTTCTGGCTTCCCTCTTTGAATAGTTAGGTGATTGTTTCCTTTCCTAGCATAGATGCCCACAATGCCCATAAGATTTCTAGTTTTATAGTAATACTGTTCAGGAGTACATACTCAGGACTTGGATTTGTTCTTTGAATTCACAGCCTGTCTCAGGAGAGCTTATTTATTTACCTTTATCCTTGGTTTGAAACTGGTTCTGACTAAATTTTTAGTTAAAGACTACCCTCTGATAGGCTGTGGAGTTGAGCACAATTCAAGTTAATCTGGATTTTAGTTGTGTACTAAGATTACTCAGGTCCTTATGCCTCTAGATAGTGCTGCATCATCCTTGTCTTGCTCAACTCAATGGCACTGAGGACAATGTTTCACATTGTAGCATTCATTGTGCCTTTTAAATATGGGATGGAGGGCAATCAATAGTCAAAGGATTGATACAGGCAGAGATTACAAAGGAATCTTCAGTGACAGAACTAAATTATATATGCTATAGTAGATTATTCCTAAATTTATTCTGAGCCTAACTCAAAAGTAAGATAATAAGATATCTTGCTATAGGAAGATAGGAGTTGGAAATAAAACATAAAAATCCATCAAAATAAGCAAAAATGTTATCTAAAATATGGGCCTCATACTTAAATATAGGCTCATTTCTGGCTCCCCAGGTGAGATGGAATATACCCTTGCCTGGAGGGAACATCACTGGAGGTGTTCAAGTATAGGATAAAGATCACTTGAGAATGCATCCGTCAGATAGACGAGTGGACCAGATGACCTGTAAAGCTCCTGCGGGCTCTGAGATTATATTTGACTTGGGGATGCCAAGCCAAATACTGTGCTGATTATGTGCAGGTATCTGTTCATCTAAGTGTATTGGGTGAGTTGTGTACATGGAAAACATCTTTCTTGTATTCCTTCTTAATTGTCTTTTCTTTTGTGACAGGGAAGGTCAGCCTTTAAAGCTACCTGACACTAAGAGGACACTATTGTTTACATTTAATGGTAAGTATTCTGGGTCCTTTCTGGGTTCTTAGTCTTCTCTGAGATGACCTTAAGGAGAGTATTGTTTCCTCCTAAATGATAACTTTAAAACTACATCAAAACTATAACCCTATGCTTGCTTACTGATTTCCAGATTTCTTCAAGAAGAAATTACCTTTTATATATTTTAATTTATATTTTCTGCTGCATTTTAACTGCCTAAGAAACTTAGAGAAATGAGTCTGTTAAGATAAAAAAAAAAAAAAAAAGAGTTGGGTGGCCTGGAAATATTAATGCTACCATTAACTCAGTAGGAAAAATGGCTTTGTTTTCCAGTGCCTGGCTCAGGTAACACTTACCCAAAGGATATGGAGGCACTGCTACCCCTGATGAACATGGTGATTTATTCTATTGATAAAGCCAAAAAGTTCCGACTCAACAGAGAAGTAAGACCCAATGCCTATATTATATAAATTGGCACCTTTTTTTGTTTCTTCTCAAGGGGAGGGCAGCTATCAATGATTTCAGTGACTGAATCTTTGCTGGTTGATTTAGAAGTGCCAAATGGGAGTAATTTTATGAAAGAATGCTAAATGGGATTTTGCTGCTGTTGACTAGAAGTGGATTTCTTATGAAACACTTTGTTTCTTGGGGAAGGGCAAACAAAAAGCAGATAAGAACCGTGCCCGAGTAGAAGAGAACTTCTTGAAACTGACACATGTGCAAAGACAGGAAGCAGCACAGTCTCGGCGGGAGGAGAAAAAAAGAGCAGAGAAGGAGCGAATCATGAATGAGGAAGATCCTGAGAAACAGCGCAGGCTGGAGGTTAGACAAACTTGTCTTATCACTGGGGTAAAACTACGATTTGTAAGGATGCCTGCTTGTGTTCTATTGGTTGTTAAAGTAATCTTTGTAGGCTAAAAGTTTAGCATTTTCTAAACATTTGGGACATTATGTCAATTGATAACACTATAAAGAAGAATAAATAATCCTTCCTGTTCAAGCCATGCCACACTGAGTCTGTGAACATGAAAAATTATCAGTATTATCCTGTTCCTCCAGCACAGTTTCATTTTGAAAATTCCCTTATCAGTTTTCAAGCCAAACACTTTGGTGGAAAAAAATTAGAAATTTTAATAGAAGGCAGCACATGTGCCCTATTATCTAAATAAACTTGTTATGTAAAATTTAAAATCTGATTATAGAATTAGAGATTTCCAGTATTTTTGTTTGTATTTTTGTTTTCTGTTTTTTACCTAACTAGAATCTCAAACTCAAAAGCTTTTTGGGTATAGTATGTTATATTTGAAAGCTCAGTATGATCTGATGTGTTTCTGAAATAAGATGCCATAGTTCAGCTCTAAATTTTTTTTTTTTTTTTTTTTTGAGATGGAGTCTCGCTCTGTCACCCAGGCTGGAGTGCAACGGTGCAGTATTGGCTCACTGCAATCTCTGCCTCCTGGGTTCAAGCCATTCTCCTGCCTCAGCCTCCCAAGTAGCTGGGACTACAGGTGTGCGCCACTCAGCTCTAAAATTTTAGACCTTGTAAATGCTGGTCAAAAAAGAGAACAAGGCCAGGTGCAGTGGCTCACACTTGTAATCCCAGTACTTTGGAAGGCTAAGGCAAGCAGATTGCTTGAGCCCTGGAGTTCAAAACAAGCCTGGGCAACATCATGAGACCTTGTCTCTACTAGTAAAAAAAAAATTAGCTGTGCATAGTGGTGCACACCTGTAGTCCCAACTACTTGGGAGACTGAGGTGAAAGGATTACTTGAACCTGGGAGATTGAGGCTGCAGTGAGCTATGATCATACCACTGCACTCTAGCCTGGGCAGTCAAAAAAAGAGAGGGAGAGGACGGGCCGGGCGTGGTGGCTCACGCCTGTAATTCCAGCACTTTGGGAGGCCGAGGCAGGCAGATCATGAGGTCAGGAGTTTGAGACCAGCCTGACCAACATGCTGAAACCCTGTCTCTACTAAAAACAAAAAAAATTAGCCCGGCATGGTGCTGTGCTCCTGTAATCCCACCTACTCAGGAGGCTGATACAGGAGAATTACTTGAACCCGAGAGGCAGAGGTTGCAGTGAGGAGGGATCAAGCCACTGCACTCCAGGCTGGGTGACAGAGGGAGACCCCATCTCAAAAAGAAGAAAGAGGGAGAGGACAAAGTTCTGGAAGATGTGAATTTTAATGAGAATAATCTTGAGATAATTGAAGAATATTCTTAGGAGTAAAGGGGTCATGTGTCCAAGAAAATGTGAGCTGCTATGCGGGCTTGCATTTGACAGTGGTGTCATTAATGCTGTTGAGTGAAATGCCCAGGATACTGCAGGCCTGTCATCATCATCTTACCCCTTTAATCATGTTTTTGTTTTATTTGGCTTGGTTTAGTGATAGATATTTTTCCCCCGAAAATGTAGCTCTGTGTTTATGCAGTCTTCTTTATAAATAAATATGGCTTTTTAAGGTGTACGTGTGAAGAATCTACAAAGGAATCAATAGGTAATGCCTTTCATTTTTCTATAAAAAAGGAAGTTCTACATTTCTTTCTAAGGTTTGAAACTATAATGAGTTAAAGGAAGAGGGGGCCTGAAACTTAACTTGAGTCAGATTGTAAACTTCATATAGATGTAAATCATTTAATTTTTTTGAACTACCACTTTATAGTATTTGGTCTGGGTACCTTGTAAAAAGATCTGGTGAACTCAATAGAACAACCCACCCAACCCCTTCTACTAGTGTATGGTATGAAAGCTCCTTTTTTTCTTTTAATTTATTTTTATTTTTATTTTTGAGACAGGGTCTTGCTGTGTAGCCCAGGCTGGAGTATAGTGGCACAATCGTAGCTCGCTGCAGCTTCAAACTCCTGGGCTCCAGCCATCCTCCCATCTCAGCCTCCCAGTATGCTGGGAATACAGGTGTGAACCACTGTGCCCAGCCAGAGAGCTCCTTTTTACTCACATCTTTTCAAAAACTAGTTATTAATTTTTTTTTTTTTTTTTGAGACAGAGTCTCGCTCTTTCACCAGGCTGGAGTGCAGTGGCACCATCTCAGCTCACTGCAGCCTCCGCCTTCCAGGGTCAAGCGATTCTCCTGCCTCAGCTTCCCTAGTAGCTGGGACTACAGGTGCCTGCCACCACGCCCAGCTAATTTTTGTATTTTTAGTAGACATGGGGTTTCACCATATTGGTCAGGATGGTTTCGATCTCTTGACTTCGTGATCCGCCCGCCTCAGCCTCCCAAAGTGCTGGGATTACAGGCGTGAGCCACCATGCCAGGCCCTTTTTTTTTTTTTTTTTTTTTCCTGATTCTGGTAGTGGCGAAATGGTATCCCCCTTGTTTTGTATTTTTTGAATTTTTTTTTTTTTCAGACATACTCTTGCTGTGTTGCCCAGGGGGAGTGCAGTGGCGTGATCTCAGCTCACTGCAACCTCTGCCTCCCAGTTTCAAGCGATTCTTTTGTCTCAGCTGGGAATACAGGCACCTGCCACCATGCCTGGCTAATTTTTGTGTTTTTTTAGTAGAGATGGGGTTTCACCATCTTGGTCAGGCTGGTCTCAAACTCCTGACCTTAGGTGATCCACCCGCCTCGGCCTCCCAAAATGCTGGGATTACAGGCGTGAGCCACTGTGCCCAGCTATTTTTTGAATTATTATTGAAGTTGAACATTTTTCACATGTATTGACTTAAATATCTCTCAAATGTGCTAGCATAAATATATTTATCTTTTTTTTTTTTTTTTTTTTGAGACAAACTCACTCTATCACCCAGGCTGGAGTGCAGTGGCACAATCTTGGCTCACTGCACCCTCCGCCTCCCAGGTTCAAGTGATTCTCGTGCCTCAGCCTCCCAAGTGGCTGGGATGATGGGTGCCCACCACCACACCCGGCTAATTTTTGTATTTTTAGTAGAGATGAGGTTTCACCATATTGGCCAGGCTGATCTCGAACTCCTGATCTCTCAAGTAATCCACCCACCTCAGCCTCCCAAAGAGTAGGCGAGGTTTCACCACATTGGCCAGGCTGGTCTCGAACTCCTGATCTCTCAAGTAGCCCACCAGCTTCAGCCACTGCACCCGGCCAATATTTCTTACATGATACTGTATTCTGTGTATCGTTGGTTTTACACGTGTGTGTAATATGTAATATGGGAGCTAGGGATGGGTAGTGCTGGGAAAAGAATGAATGTGGTGAAGGTAGGGGTTGGAACAATGGGAAGAGGACATTGGGATTGAACCTGGGAGGTGGAGGTTGCAGTGAGTCGGGATTGTGCCATTGCACTCCAGCCTGGGCGATAGAGTGAGTTTGTCTCAAAAAAAAAAAAAAGATATATTTATGCTAGCACATTTGAGAGATATTTAAGTCAATACATGTGAAAAATGTTCAACTTCAATAATAATTCAAAAACAGGGAAAATCCACCTCAAAAAAAAAAAAAAAAAGAAAAGAAAAGAAACCTAAGACAGGCTGGGCGCAGTGGCTCATGCCTATAAATCCTAACATTTTGGGAGGCCGAGGCAGGTGGATCACTTGAGGTCAGGAGTTCAAGACGAGCCTGGCCAATATGGTGAAACTCCATCTCTACTAAGAATATAAAAATTAGCCAGGTGTGGTGGCACACACCTGTAATCCCACCTACTTGGGAGGCTGAGGCAGGAGAGTCATCCTGGGCAACAGAGCAAGACTGTATCTAAAAGGAAAAAAAAAACCTGGCCAGGCACTTTGGCTCACACCTGTAATCCCAGCACTTTGGGAGGCCATAGTGGGTGAATTGCTTGAGGTCAGGAGTTTGAGACCAGCCTGGCCAACATGGTGAAACCCCATCTCTGCTAAAAGTACAAAAATTAGTTGGGTGTGGTGGCACGTGCCTGTAATTCCAGCTACTTGGGAGGCTAATGCAGGAGAATGGCTTGAACCCAGAAGGCGGGGAGGCTGCCATGACCCGAGATTATGCCACTGCACTCCAGCCTGGGTGACAGAACAAGACCCTATCTCAAAAAAATAAAGAAAAAACCTAAGACAGTCAATAGTTCCCAAACCAGGAATTTATAAATCACCCTTTGAAACCTAATTTGTTCCACTATGAAGAACTATATATGCTTTGTGCTTCTTCTTTTCTTCTTCCCTATTTTCTCCATCCTGTACCAGCTGAGGAGTATATCTCCGAGTACATTTTTACCCCAGTACCCTAAAAATGTGAAGTTTGAGATTGTAGCTGAAATAAACTTTAATCAAGTGTGACCGCTAGTGGCCAACAGTGAAGTCATACTTTGACTTGACCTCTGAGGCTTCTCTCAGTCCACATAGTAATAATCTGAACCTTCTTCCTCTTCTATATAACTTCCTAATTCCTAAATAAAAATATGATAAATTTGATGATTTTTATCACATTTGATAAATAGGATAAAAATATGATAATGTCCCAAATAGAGCATTATGAATTTAAGTATTGTATGCAGATATGCTGTCTGTGCTAATAAGAAATTTGCAATGAATAACCTGATGGAACAAGATTCTTAAAATTCATTGAGCTGAAGTAGAATGTGTCTTTTGGCAGTTATACATTTATGATATAATCCCATCATGAATGGTATGGTGAACATCAGGCTAAGTGTTTCCTGGGTACAGAAAAAAAATCAAACCAGAATAACAAAGCCTAGTTAATTGTAGTAGTTTCTAAACTGAGATTTTCGTTTACCTTTGCTTCATTTGAAGTTTATTTAATTTGCATTCACTATACTGGCAATTATTTTTATAACTATCTTTTAGAATGTTATTTATGGTGCAAGCTTAAGTTTTTGAATAATACTATAGGCAGTATTCTGATTTGGATTTTTTTTTAAGATATGTTTCGAGCTTAATTTGAATTCTCTCGTCCCCGCTCCCTTCTCTTTTTATTTGTTATGCCTTCTTTCTCTAGGAAGCTGCATTGAGGCGTGAGCAAAAGAAGTTGGAAAAGAAGCAAATGAAAATGAAACAAATCAAAGTGAAAGCCATGTAAAGCCATCCCAGAGATTTGAGTTCTGATGCCACCTGTAAGCTCTGAATTCATAGGAAACATGAAAAACGCTAGTCCATTTCTCAACCTTAAATTTCAGACAGTCTTGGGCAACTGAGAAATCCTTATTTCATCATCTACTCTGTTTGGGGTTTGGAGTTTTACAGAGGTTGTAGATAACCTTGAAAGGGCTCTGTTTCAAGAATTTGTTTTCCAGATAATCAAATTATTTTGATTATTTTATAAAAGGAATGATCTATGAAATCTGTGTTTTTAAGTATTTTAAAAATTATAATACGAATCATCAGTGCTTTTAGTACTTCAGCGTTTGAAGAAATACCATGAAATTTATAGGTAGATAACCAGATTGTTGCTTTTTGTTTAAACCAAGCAGTTGAAATGGCTATAAAGACTGACTCTAAAACAAGATTCTGCAAATAATGATTGGAATTGCACAATAAACATTGCTTGATGTTTTCTTGTATGTCTACATTAAACTTGAGAAAAAGTAAAAATTAGAACACTGTATGTGATAATGAAATTTCAGGGACCCAGAACATAATGTAGTGTATGTTTTTAGGTGGGAGATGCTGATAACAGAATTAATAGGAAGTCCGTAGGCAGTAGGATACTGACATGTTCATGGAAAATTCCAGGGACGGGAATTTCTAGGGACAGGAGCATCGTTTTTTCCTTACCTGATGCCACAAACCAGTGACAATGTGAATGCTGTATTTTAAGTGGTTGTATGTTTATTTTTTTGAGTAACAAATGCATGAAAAATTAATGCTTCACCTAGGTAAGATCATTGGTCTACGTGAAGTCACAAATGTTTTTTCCTTCTTGGTTGCTGCAGCCTGGTGGATGTTCATGGAGAAGCTCTGTTCTCTGTATTATGGCTGTGTGCCTTTGCTTCTCCCTCTGCTTTTATTTTTTCCATAGTTGAGGCTGGGTGTGTTCTTTCAAAGAAATGGCCATGAATATGTATAAGTATACTTTTGAAAATGAGCTTTCCTAAACTATTGAGAGTTCTTCCCGCCTCTTGCCGAAGCAACTCTTGCAGGAGAGGCCCATGTATCTGCACGAGCACTTCGCTTGTTCAGATGTCTGCATTTTATAAATGCTTCTTACTAAGAAAGCATTTTTTAGGTCATTGCTTGTACCAGGTAATTTTTGCCGGGGATGGGTAAGGGTTGGGTTTTCTGGTGGGAGTGGGGTGGTGGGTATTTTTTGTTCATGCTTTAGTGCAGGCCTGTTCTGAGGCAATAACAACAAGTTGCTGTGAAAACAGCATGTGCTGCTGCCTTTGTAACTGCATGGAAACTTTTCACATGGGTTTTTCTCCAGGTTAATACAGAAATATGTAAACTGAGAGATGCAAATGTAATATTTTTAACAGTTCACGAAGTTAAGTTATTAAAATAACAAAAATAACATAAAACTTAATTACTTTAATATTATATAATTGTAGTATTAGCCTTGTTTTACAAACCTTTAAAATACATTTTAGAAATCAAAGTTGATAGTCTTAGTTATCTTTTGAGTAAGAAAAGCTTTCCTAAAGTCCCATATGTTTGGACCATGGCAGCTAATTTTGTAATTTAAGCACTCATATGAACTACCTATGGACATATATTAAAGTGATTGACAAAATCTCAGCGTGCCGCCTTGACTTTCTGGAGTTATCCTACAAGAGTATAAGCTCAGAGGAAAGTTATTTCTGTTCAATAAAAGTCAGCACTGAAGTGCTTTTCTTTCAAAAGAGTTAATCTGAATATTGCTTTTGTTGTTACCAGTCATTTTTAAAACATTTTATATTTTTAGAGCCCCATATGTTATTTATGGGCTCCTCCCTGCAGTCCACTTCTTGAGTTAAGACTCCATTAGCTCTCCTGTGAATGCGAGGACAAAGAGAGGAGGATGTTGTTTAGTGTCACACACTGGAAAACCACTAAGTCTCCAATCTCGTTTGCATTGCCTGGATGTTTAGCAATGCCAAAATAAGTACTGGACTGTAAGACAAAGACCTGGCTTTTAGTGCCAGCAGAACTAATTACTAATCCTTTGACTTTGGGCAAGTTATTAACCTAATGTGAAGTGAGGATACTAACTATATGCTCTGCCTACTTCACAGGTAGTTGAACACTAAGAGATAATATTATATATGTAAGATTGTTTTGTAAACTGTTTAAGCACTTTGCAAGTATAAGGCATCATCTAGGACTGGTCTCCAAGTGATGCATTCTTGCTTACTCTTTTGCTTTTCTTTCTCCCAATGGAAACCAAGCAGATTCTTTCAGAGTTCTTTATCTGCAAAAATTGATAGGGTATTTTTTGAGGAAGAGGGGAGTAGCTTATGATTCTGTTTCCTTAGTAATAGGAAACCTTTCCCTGTAAAGACCAGATGTGAAACTCCTTTTTTTTTTTTTTTTTTTTTTTTTTGAGTCAGAGTCTCACTGTGTCACCCAGGCTGGAGTGCAGTGACGCAATTTTGGCTCACTGCAACTTCCATCTCCCAAGTTCAAGCGATTCTCCTACCTCAGCCTCCCAAGTAGCTGGCACTACAGGCGCGTGCCACCATGCCCTGCTAATTTTTTGTATTTTTAGTAGAGACTGGATTTCACCATGTTAGCCAGGATGGTCTTGATCTCCCGACCTTGTGGTCCACCCACCTTGGCCTCCCAAAGTGCTGGGATTACTGGCGTGAGCCACCGCGCCCAGCCCTAACAACTTTCTTTAGATGGAATTTAGACCAAAGAAAAACATTGATTTCTTATTCCACCCATTCAATAGGAATTGGCAATGTGAAGATTGTTTAGAATTGTGTTGTACAAGAATCCAGTGGATTTGGCAGGAAAAGGTGAAATAGCGTACTTTATCCTCCCAAGTTCTCATTCCTTACCATTCCTGCCTCCTCTCATTTTGAATGATGTGAAAGGATATAAGAGAGACAAGAGGCCAGGCGCCGTAGCTCACGCCTGTAATCCCCACACTTTGGGACGCCGAGGCAGGCAGATCACATGAGGTCAGGAGTTCAAGACCAGCCTGGCCGATATGGCAAATCCCCCATCTCTACTAAAAATTAAAAAATTAACCGGGTGCGGTGGCACAAACCTGTAATCCCAGCTACTCAGGAGGCTGAGGCAGGAGAATCGCTTGAACCCAGGAGGCAGAGGTTGCAGTGAACCAAGATTGCACCACTGCACTCCAGCCTGGGCGATACAGCGAGACTCCATCTCAAAAAAAAGAGAAGGGTTATACCCATAGGAGTGTCTTCTGTTACAGACTGCTAAAACAGAATAGTTAGGAGACAATAACAATGTTTTCTCTGCCCATTTGTAATGGCAAGAAGTTTAGCATCTTTTCAGGCAGTCTTCTCTAACACTCCGCTCCAAAAGACCACATGTGAAAGACCCTTCAGTAGAACACTGATAGAAATTTTACTTCTCCGTTTATACTGTGTTGCTTTGTGAGTTTACCAAGTTTGCTTCTGAGAGTGGCATCTTATTTTTGAGAATGAGAACATGTGAGGGTAGCCCTTAGCAATGTCAAAGCACTCGATAAAATCGAAGTGATGTGGCTCAGGCCTGTAATCCCAGCACTTTGGGAGGCCAAGGCTGGTGGATCACCTGAGGTCAGGATTTCAAGACCAGCCTGACCAATATGGTGAAACCTCATCTCTGCCAAAAATACAAAAATCAGCCGGGCATGGTGGCATGTGCCTGTAGTCCCAGCGACTTTGGAGGCTGAGACAGGAGAATTGCTTGAGCCCAGGAGGCAGAGGTTGCAGTGAGCCCAGATCACGTCACTGCATTCCAGTCTGGGCGACAGAACGATACTCCATCCCCCCACCACCAAAAAAAAAAAAAAAAAAAAAAGTGATATATGTAAGATCAAATGAGACTTCATGTGCATACAGGTCCCACAATTCCAGGGGCATATTTCTTTTCTTTTTCTTTTTTTTTTTTGAGGCGGAGTCTCGCTGTCGCCCAGGCTGGAGTGTAGTGGCAAGATCTCTGCTCACTGCAAGCTCCGCCTCCCAGGTTCAGGCCATTCTCCTGCCTCAGCCTCCTGAGTAGCTGGAACTACAGGCGCCCGCCACCACGCCCGGCTAATTTTTTTGTATTTTTAGTAGAGACGGGGTTTCACCGTGTTAGCCAGGATGGTCTCGATCTCCTGACCTCGTGATCCACCCGCCTCGGCCTCCCAAAGTGCTGGGATTACAGGCGTGAGCCACCGCGCCCGGCCTTCCAGGGGCATATTTCTATCAGTCCCTACTTGGATGTAGCTAAACCTCCCCAGTCTTGGAAGTTAGGACAATCTAAATCTGTGTTAAGGCTCAGAGCTGCGAAGAGCGAGTGTTCATTACCTGATGGTATATATCCGCGTTTTGGACACCCTCTCCTGCGCACGCGGGGTTAAGTAAGTCACTGAAAAACCTAGTCTCACAGGAGTGGGGCTTAGTCCATCACTTCTTCATTTCTCAAGCTCTGCATAACCTGGCTTGGACAAACCTGATAGGTTTCCACAAACGGCTTCAGCTGTGGATGAGGAAGGCTTCCGGGGGCGGGGGAGATACAGAGGGGACAAGATGATCGTTTTCATTAGTTGAGCTATTTTCCTCGTTTTACAAATAGTGGGGAGCAAAGAACGGATGGACTTCCCCCTTTGCAGCTTGTTGTCTGGTGCCCGAAAGGCCAAAGTGAGGGGCATTTGAGAAAAGTGCGAGGCAGGTTTTCCCATAGAAGTCCTACCACATGAAATGAGAAAAAAACAATTCTCAGGAACAGCCAAGTTTGCCTTTCTCAGGTCTTTCATTGTTGAAGCCACCTGCTTCCCCCTCCTGCTGCGGCGGCGGAGGCTCTAGGCGGAAGCGCCGCGCGGCGGAAAAGACCACCAGAGGTGAGAACTCTCAGCGCTACAGCTGCTGGGGCCGGCCGCATCCGGGGCCCCTCGGAAGGGCGGGGCTTCCCCGCAGGGAGGGGCGGGGCGGGGCGGGGCGGAGCGCTCTATCCGCCCTCCCGGTCGCCCGACTGCGCATGGCACGTTGCGTACTCCCCTCCCAGCAACCGGCCTGGCGGCGGCGCGGCCGTAAAACTGAGGAGGCGGAGCCAAGACGGTCGGGGCTACTTGCTAACTCCAGGAACAGGTACCTGCCTGGCGGGGTGCCTGGTGAGCCGCCGGGGCCAGTCCCTCCTCGCTCTGCCACCGATTCCATCTCCCGAGGCCCGGGCCTTCGTCGGAGCGGCCATCCCGGGCTCACCCTCACCCTCCACGGGCCCCCTTTCTAACCCGCGTCCTCGACTCCCGCAATGAGGCGCCGCAGCCCGAGAGCAGAATAGGTTTGGGCCTGGCGGGGAGACGCTGAAGCGGAGTTGCCGGGCGAGAGAGGCGAGCTCCTGCTTTCCCCTTCCTCCCCACCCCCCAGGGCTTCCAGGTGGGGAATCTAGGGCTGGGTGCCGGTTTGTCCTGCTCAGGCAGAGTGGTGGCCGACTCCGGTGCTGAACTCCCCGCTCTCCCCAGCCGCCGCGCACCTCGGGCTGACAGGCAGCAGGTCAAGTCCTCGTAAGGACACAAGATACAGATGGCTCCCAGAATCGGCCTAAACGAAGAGCTCATTGTCTTTTTGTTTTCCAAAAATGTTTTTTGAGTGACTGCAGGGGATATGGGCGCCGGAGATGGGGGTTGGGGGTTGGGGGTAAGGAAGAGAGTTCGAGGGAAGGGCATTGGGTAGGTAAAATTGTTCATAGCTCTCAGGAAATAGGGAACTATCTGCCCAGCCTTCTCCTGTATCCTAACATACTTTAACTTGACTTTCCTCGAAGAAAAAGCCGTTGGAATCTGCCCTTTCCTTATTGTAATATCTGTTCAAGTAGAAGCATGTTCCAATACGTATATGCGACGTTAAAACAATTCTTCATTGACACTCATACCTTTCTGAAGACACCCAGGACTGTTTCTTGTCTCTGAGAGTTAAGGAAGAAACCAAATTTGATCACCGGCCTAGAAGCCTGTGAATTCAGCCTTTAGGTATACAGTGCTAACCTGGTCAAATCTGTCCCCTACTTTTTAATCAGATTTCTTAGAGGTGTTTTGGCTGGAATGCAGTGTTTATGGTTGTGGCCCCAGAAATGGAGGAAGTTTACTCTGGTTTTTAGAGCACAGGCTTTGGAACAGATTTAATTAGTCCCTACCACTTACCTGTGTGACTTTGGCATTTAACCTCCCTGCACCTTAATTTCCTGATCTGTAAAACAGAGATGATAATACTTGTGAGCTGCTCATGAAGCATTTAGCACAGTGCCTGCCACGTAGAAAGTTTGCCATAAATGTTTGCTGGGTTTATTATTTTCTCTCTTGATTTTTATTTTATTTTTTGAAATGGAGTTTCGCCCTTGTGGCCCAGGCTGGAATGCAATGGCTCCATCTCCGCTCACTGCAACCTCGGCCTCCTGGGTACAAGCAGTTCTCCTGCCTCAGCCTCCCGAGTAGCTGGCATTACAGGCACCCCTCACCACACCCGGTTAATTTTTGTATTTTCAGTAGAGACGGGGTTTCACCGTGTTGGTCAGGCCGGTCTCGAACTCCTGACCTCAGGTGATCCACTAGCCTCGGGCTCCCAAAGTGCTGGGATTACAGGCTGAGCCACCGCGTCCCGCCAATAAAGCTGTTTCTATATCTGTCCACTAGTAATATTGCTTTGTTTGTGTGTGTATGCACACACACACATATATAGTGTTAAATTATAGTGTTAAATGTTTCTGATAGTCTGGGTGCTGTGGCCCACCTCTGTAATCCCAGCACTTTGAGAGACTGAGGCAATAGGATTGCTTGAGCTCCGGAGTTTGAAACCAGCCAGGGCAACATAGCAAGGCCTCATCTCTACTGAAAATTAAAAAAAATTAGCCGAGCTTGGTGGCGCGTACCTGTAGTCCTAGCTACTTGGGGGGCTAAGGTGGGAGGATCACTTGAGCCCAAGAGTTTAAGGCTGCAATGAACTATGATAGTACCACTGCACTCCAGCCTGTGCAACAGAGCAGGACCTTGTCTGCAAAAAATATATATACACACATACATATATGTGTACATATATATTATACAATATGTATATATGTACATATATAATATACATATTAATACATATATGTTGCATATGTGATATATACATAATGTATTATGTATACATATATGTATACATTATATAACAATGTGCATATATAATATATGCATAATATATACACCTACATATGTATTTATTCATTCTTGATAAGTGTGGATATATCTTTCGAATGATACCCATCTGCCCTCCCCTTCCATTTGAATTTGCATTTTAAGGAAATTTACATTTTCATTTTAAGGACATTTGAAGGGAGCATAGTGATGATGATAATGTCATACAGATAACCGGGCATGGTGGCTCATGCCTGTAATCCTAGCACTTTGGGAGGCCGATACAGGAGGATAGCTTGAGTTCAGGAGTTTGAGACCAGCCTGGGCAAGTTCATTTCTACATGATTCAATCTGAAAATAGAAAAGTCCTTCATAATTTGTATACCATTTACTCTTAATCACTAGGTAGAGCTATTCTAAACCAGCTCAGATGAAATTTATTAATAGGATTTTATCAAAGAAAATACCTGTGTGCAGTTATTAAAATAATTGTATAGGGGGCTATAAAGAAAAGTACTGGTCTCTTCTCTCTCTCTCTCTCTCTCTCTCTCTCTCTCTCCCTCTCCATCCTTCTGTCTGTTCCCTTTTTTTTTTTGAGATGGAGTCTCGCTCTCGCCCAGGCTGCAGTGGCGCGGTCTCCCTCCGCCTCACGAGTTCACGCCATTCTTCTGTGTCCGCCTCCCGAGTAGCTGGGACTACAGGCGCCTGCCCCCACGCCTGGCTAATTTTTTGTATTTTTACTAGAGACGGGGTTTCACCGTGTTAGCCAGGATGGTCTTGATCTCCTGACTTCGTGATCCGCCTGCCTCGGCCTCCCAAAGTGCTGGGATTACTGGCGTGAGCCACCGCACCCGGCCTTTTTTTTTTTTTTTTGAGATGGGAGTGTCACTCTGCAGCCCAAGCTGGAGTGCAGTGGCATGATCACAGCTCACTTCACCTCAGCCTCCCGAGTAGCTGGGATTACAGGTGCATGCCACCACACCCTGCTAATTTTTTGTATTTTAGGAGAGATGGGGTTTCACCATGTTGCCCGGGGCGGTGTCAAACTGCGGAGCTCAGGCGATCTGCCTGCCTCGGCCTCCCAAAGTGCTGGAATTACAGGCATGAGCCACTGGGCCCGGCCCCCATTAATTATTTAATCATTTTTTGTTTGGACTTCTGTAATTTTAAACAATATGTTTAGACTTTCCACTGACAGGAGAGACAGAGAAATGACTAGGGAAGCTTATCCTTATTTTTCCAAGAGAATAAAGGTCATGTTGAATCTCACACCACCCCTTCCTCACTGCCTCCCAACTTTTTCTTTTCTTTCCTTTTCTTTTCTTTCCTTTTCTTTTCTTTTTTCTTTTTGTTTCTTTTCGTTTTCTTTTCAGGGACCCTGTGTTGCCCAAGCTGGAGTGCAGTGGCTCAATCTCAGCTCACTGCAGCCTCCACCTCTGGAGCTCAAGTGATCCTCCCATCTCAGCCTCCCTAGTAGCTGGGACCACAGGCACATGCCACCGCACCTGGCCAGTTTTTGTATTTTTTATAGAGATGGGGTTTCAAACTCCTGGGCTCAAGTGATCCACCCACCTCTGTTTCCCAAACTGCTGGGAATATAGGCATGAGCCACTGTGCCCAGCCAGCACTTCCCAACTTTTGATAGTTGAATCCCTCTATTTTTACTTCTGTTGGTTACCTTTGTAACCTTAAATATTGTACATAAGTTTCTATTTGTTATCCTATCAACTTTCGGCATTAACTTTACCTTTTTGGGAAGATAGGGATATTAGCTTCCCCAGTCATTCCTCTATCTCTTCCCTGTTCCATTTCCCATCTTCGGTCTGGTGAAACTTTACTTTCATATTATCAAATTTGAAGGCATTTACATTCTGTTATATAACTGTAATTAAGTTTATCATGCTTTGTCTATAGACTTAAAATTTATAAGCTGATAATGAGCACTTATAGTCTTATAAGTATTATTCACAGAACAGCCAAGCGTTATTCTGCACTCCATTCCCCTGTCCTAACTTCCTTATCATTCAAGGGCAAGTGGATTTTCTTTCTCATTCCTTGCTGAACTATCTCAAAAAAATTTTTTTTTTTTTTTTTTTCCCCGAGATAGAGTCTCACTCTGTTGCCCAGGCTGGAGTGCAGTGGCACAATCTTGGCTCACAGCAACCTCCACCTCCCAGGTTCAAGCGATTCTCCTGCCTCAGCCTCTCCAGTGGCTGGGACTACAAGCATGTGCCACCACGCCCAGCTACTTTTTGTATTTTTGGTAGAGACAGGGTTTCACCATGTTGACTAGGCTGGTCTTGAACTCCTGACCTCAGGTAATCCACCCTCCTCGACCTCCCACAGTGCTGGGATTATAGGTGTGGCCACTGCGCCCAGCCATGCTATCTCAAAATTATAACACATTTAAGTTTGTTTCAAATTTGGACTTTGACTTTTAAAATATAGTTTTAATTTCTGTTGGAATTTTTGGTAGCCTTTCTTTTTGATTTTTTTGGAGGAGGGGCGGGGGAAGAAACAGGCCACTTTCTACCCTGTCCCTGATATTTTTCATCCTTTATAATCTTTAATGATATTATTATATTTTCTTCAACCTGCCAAGTTCATGTTCTAATTTTGACTGATTCCTTTCTTGATCAGCTTCATAGCTATCATCGTGAGATATCTCTTCGATGAACACACCACTTTTTTTTTTTTTGAGACAGAGTCTCACTCTGTCACCCAGGTTGGAGTCCAATGGCGTGATCCTGGCTCACTGCAACCTCCGCCTCCCAAGTTCAAGCAATTCTCCTGCCTCAGCATCCCGAGTAGCTGGCATTACAGGCACCCGCCAACATGCCTGGCTAATTATTGTATTTTTAGTAGAAATGGGGTTTTGCAATGTTGGGCAGGCTGGTCTCAAACTCCTGACCTCAGGTGATCCGCCCACTTCAGTTTCCCAAAGTTCTGGAATTATAGGAGTGAGCTACTGCGGCCGGCTGGACACACCATTTTTTATATCTCATAGCTTCCTTTTTAGATTTTAGCCTCATTTTACTGGATTATGTTCTCAAATAATTTCATTTAAAAATGTATATGGGGCTGGGTGCGGTGGCTCACGCCTGTAACCCCAGCACTTTGGGAGGCCGAGGCGGGTGGATCACCTGAGGTGTTTGAGACCAGCCTGGCCAACATGGTTAAACCCTGTCTCTACTAAAAATACAAAAATTAGCCAGGCGTAGTGGCACATGCCAGTAATCTCAGCTACTCCAGAGGCTAAGGCAGGAGAATCCCTTAACCCAAGAGGCAGAGGTTGCAGTGCGCCAAGATCGCGCCATTGCACTCCAGCTTGGCCTGGGCGACAGAGCCAGAATCCATCTCAAAAAAAAAAAAAAAAGGAATAGAAAAGCTGCTGACTGGGAGCTCTGTGGATTTAAGACTCATGGACATGAGTGGGCAGTTACGCCAGGGACTTGTTTTCAGCCCCACTTCTCCTTCCCTCATTCCTTATTGCTACAGTTTTATTTCAGAGCCCCTTAGGATTGTCTGCTGGGCAGAACTGCCGTCTCCTCTACTATAGTCTGCATTCACATTCTAGCCTGCAGCTTTCTCTCCATTTCCTGAGACAGCACCCTTCTGTCCACTTTTCACCTCCTAGAAATTTACTGAGATTTCATCTACTAATAGCTCCTCTCATTCTGTCCTCAGATATATGGTTATTATTTGTATTCCTTTACCTTAATTGGGACCTTAGGAGAGAGGTGAGATTCTAAAATCTTAGAAACCTGACTATCTAATCTTTCTAATTCTCTGAAAAAGTTAATTTTAAAGTCTCTCCTAGAAACATAAGCCATTATTATAAGCATCACTATCAGAGGGAGAAAGATATTTGTCTCAGGTGTCAGACAGATGTCATTAACCTCATTTTAGAGTTACTAACGTTGAGATTCAGCAAGCCAAAGTATGTTGATCAAGTTAACACAGACGCAAGAATGCAATTCATACCATGCTTGTCTTATTTCAGAGTATGTGTTTTTTTCACCACACCATATTGTCACGTTAAGTATAAATCTCTGACTTCAGGTTACTCTTAATGAGCCTTTAGCCATATTTTAACCTTATTGATTATTCTTACCATTTGTATAGTAACACCATGGGTGAAATTAGCTCTCTCTTTTCTTTTTTTTTTTTTTGAGACGGAGTCTCGCTGTGTTGCCCAAGCTGGAGTGCAATGGCGCATTCTTGCTCACTGCAACCTCCACCTCCTGAGTTCAAACGATTATCTTGTCTCAGCTTCACAAATAGCTGAGATTACAGGTGCCCGCCACCATGTCTAATTTTTATATTTTTTATTAGAGACGGAGTTTCTCCCTTTTGGTCAGGCTGGTCTTGAACTCCTGACCTCAGGTGGTCCACCTGCCTTGGCCTCCCAAAATATTGAGATGACAGGTGTGAGCCACCGTGCCTGGCCAAATTCGCTCTTTTCTAGATGTTAACCTTTCCTAATAGCTTCTATTTTTCTAAATTAATCTTTACTATCTTTGAAACGTTTCCAAGTTCTTTGTGTGTCTTTACCATTTTCTTACCTAAGACTGAAATACACATTTGGTAAATGCTGTTAGGGAAAGATTAATTTGGTCAAAGTTAAAGTTAGTTTGGCAAAAATGCAGAAAAAGCAAAAGTATCCCTGATTCTTTTTTCTTTTTTTTTTTGAGACAGGGTCTCACTCTGTCGCCCAGGCTTTAGTGCAGTGGTGCAATCTTGGCTCACTGCAACCTCTGCCTCCCAGGTTCAAGCGATTCTCAGCCTCCCAAGTAGCTGCGATTACAGGCTAGTGCCACCACGCCCGGCCAATTTTTATATTTTTTATAGAGATGGGGTTTCACCATGTTGTCCAGGTTGGCCTCTAACTCCTGACCTCTAGTGATCCGCCTCCCTCAGCCTTGCTGAGTGCTGGAATTACAGGCATGAGCCACCGTGCCCGGCCTGTCCCTGATTCTTAATCCAGAATGACATTTCTTCTGCCTCTTCTCATTAGTGAACACAGTAATAAAAGCATTTTTAGAACATTCTTATTGAAAACAGTGACAAGTTTCTTAGAGCTTTGGATATAAAATAAAGGCTATTCAAGTATAGTTTAGTAAAAACAATTTTATTGGAGGCAAATAGAATAAGACCTAGGCCTGTAGCCATCCATTTTCCAGCCTTAATCCAGGAATAGATTTAGAACATTTAAAATAATTTCCTTCAGGTATCCCTGTGTTGGAGGTTCCCAAGAACACCCTCAGGTTCAGTAATTCATTAGGAGGACTCACAGGACTTGGCATATAGTCACATTCATGGCTAGGATTTATTTCAACAGAAGAATACAAAGAAAAACCAGCAAAGGGAAACAGCACATGGGTTGAAGTCTGGGGGAAACCAGGAGCAAACTTCCAAGGATCCTCCCCCAGTAGAGTGACACAGACCTCAAAGCAGAAGTTGTGGCAGCATGTGTGAAATGTTATCAACCAGGACAGCTCATTAGAAACTCCATACCCAGGCCGGGCGCGGTGGCTCAAGCCTGTAATCCCAGCACTTTGGGAGGCCGAGACGGGCGGATCACAAGGTCAGGAGATCGAGACCATCCTGGCTGACACGGTGAAACCCTGTCTCTACTAAAAAATACAAAAAACTAGCCGGGCGAGGTGGCGGGCGCCTGTAGTCCCCGCTACTCGGGAGGCTGAGGCAGGAGAATGGCGTAAACCCGGGAGGCGGAGCTTGCAGTGAGCCGAGATCTGGCCACTGCCCTCCAGCCTGGGTGGCAGAGCGAGACTCCGTCTCAAAAAAAAAAAAAAAAAAAGAAACTCCATACCCAGGATGGTCATGTAGGCAGCCTCTGCCTGGCATGTGTCAAAACTGGACTCCCAGAAGGAGAAAGCAGCATAAACCGTACTGTTTGTACAAATAATTTAGGCATAATAAGCCACTTCTGTCATTTCTAGGAAAATGGGAAATCTCTCAAAATCCTCGTTCCCCGATGCCAGCCAGTGGCTAAAGCAGACTTATTAAAGGATAAGAAGTTAGGCCTGCTATATTAACCCTTCTTCTGCAGAATCCCCGTCTGTAAATACTGTTTCTTTAAATTGGTCTTTTGAGAGATATGGGGATGGGAATGGGTTGAAGATTGTATTCTTTGAGCAAGTTCCACTTGAGATGAAAAATAATACAAACAAGAATAGAAAAGCAAAGATACAAGGAAGAAGAAAAAACAAGAGAATTGAATACAATTTTAAAAAGGAGATTAAAAAATAAAAGAGATTGTACTCTGACAAATACCAGGAGTACTGCTGTTTTATTGTCAGTTATATATGACCCATATGTCGTAAACATTTAGTAGTAAAAATTGAGGAGCCTGATAAAAATTCATACCTGAATAGAAGGGCATTCTACCTCTTTGCAAAAGTGTGTCTAGCTTGTGCCCCTTGGCAGGCCCAAAATCTTCTTAGGAAATGGGTTTTAGTTGGGAGGCCAAGGAGGGCAGATCACCTGAGGTCAGGAGTTTAAGATTAGCCTGACCAACATGGTAAAACCCTGTCTCTACTAAAAATACAAAAAAAAAAAATTAGCTGGGCATGGTGGCAGGTGCCTATAATCCCAGCTACTTGGGAGGCTGAGGCAGGAGAATCGCTTGAACCCGGGAGGTGGAGGTTGCAGTGAGCCGAGACCACACCATTGCATTCCAGCATGGGCAACAGCACGAGACTCTGTCCTTCCCAAAAAAGAGAATGGTTTTTAGGCTGAGTGTGGTGGCTCATACTGTTGATCTTACCACTTTGGGAGGCCAAGGTAGGAGAATCACTTGAGCCCAGGAGTTCCAGACCAGCCTGGACAACATAGTCTGTCACCCAGGCTGGAGTGCAGTGGCGCGATCGTGGCTCACTGCAACCTCTGTCTCCCAGGTTCAAGCTATCCTCCCACCTCAGCCTCCCAAGTAGTTGGGGCTACAGGCACATGCCACCATGCCTGGCTAATTTTTATATTTTTGTAGAGATGGGCTTTTGCCATGTTGCCCACGCTTGTCTTGAACTCCTGAGCTCAAGCAATCCATCTGCCTCAGCCTCCCAAAGTGCTGAGACTACAGACGTGAGCCACCATGCCTGGCCTATACAAACAATTTTTTTTAACTAGCCAGGCAGTTGCTCACACCTGTGATCCCAGCTATTCAGAAGGCTGAGGTAGGAGGATTGCTTGAGCCCAGGAGGTTGAGGTTGCAGTGAGCTGTGGTTGCACCACTGCTTTCCAGTCTAGGTGACAGAGCAAGACCTTGTCTCCAAAAAAAGAATGGTTTTTAATATGCCACTGTTGGCCAGCTGCGGTGGCTCACACCTGTAATCATAGCACTTTGGGAGGCCGAGGCAGGTGGACTGCCTGAGCTCAGGAGTTCGAGACTAATCTGGGCAACATGGCAAAAACCCTGTCTCTACTAAAAATACAAAAAATTAGCTGGCCGTGGTGGCACGTGCCTATAGCCTCAGCTGCTCCGGAGGCTGAGACAGGAGAATTGCGTGAACCCAGGAAGCAGAGGTTACAGTGAGCCGAGATCACATCACTGCACTCCAGCCTGGGCAACAGAGCGAGATTCTGTTTCCCAAAAAGAATATGCCACTATGCACATACACACATGCACACAAACGCAGACGTGATTGGACTTCACCTAGCATGACAATAAAATGTACTTGGAATTTTAAGATAGGGACTGTGAATTTCCTGTCATGGCTGTGTCCATTAAAGGTAACAAGAAGAAACTATAAATAGTGAACCACCAGTAGCACCAATACACCTAACATGGAGGAGTGCTGCTTCCAGTGTTTCCCTCAAGATGAACTGTTTCCGATGTATTTCTGAGAGACTAAATTAGGTGACTTTGCCCGGTGGGATTATTTGACATAACTCTTACATAGGTCTGAGCTAATTAATTAAGAATTTCACAGAGGGTCTCTTGAGCTCAGGAGTTCAAGACCAACATGGGCAATATGGCAAGACCTGTCTGTACTAAAAATAAAAAATTGGCCAGGCGCAGTGGCTCACGCCTGTAATTCTAACACTTAGGAGGTTGAGGTGGGTGGATCACAAGCCCAGGAATTCAAGACCAACCTGGGCAACATGGTGAAAACTCATCTATACAAAACTTGGCTGTGTATCGTGGTGCATGCCTGTAGTCCCAGCTACTCGGGAGGTTGAGGTGGGAGCATCACTTGACCTTGGGAGGTGGAGGTTGTGGTGAGCCTTTGAGATTGTGCCACTGTACTCCAGCCTCGGCAACAGAGCCAGACTTTTTCTCAGGAAAACAAAGTTAGTCAGGCATGGTGACACATACCTGTGGTCTCAGCTACTCAGGAGGCTGAGGTGGGGGATTGCTTGAGCCTGGGAGGTCAAGGATGCAGTGAACCGTCGTCATGCCACTGCACTGCAGCCAGGGCCACAAGCGCGAGATGCTGTCTCAAAAGAAAAAAAAGAATTTCAAAAAAGATAAGCCATGGATACATTCAGCTGGTTCTGTGCTTTCCCAGGCATTCTCATCTTCTAATAGAGAAGCTGCTAGCTACATGTGACTCCTGAGAACTTGAAATGTAATGTGATTGAGGAACTGAATTTTTTTTTTTTTTTTTTAGACAGGATGTCTCTCTGTCACCCAGGCTGGAGTATAGTGGTACAGTAACAGCTCATCACACTCTTGACTTCCCAGGCTCAGGTGATCCTCCCACCTCAGCCTCCCAAGTAGCTAAGAGTATCAGTACCACACCTGGCTAATTTTTTTTTTTTTTTGCCAGTGTTGGGGTGGGGGTAGAGACGGGGTCTCACTCTGTTTCCCAGGCTGGTCTTGAACTCCTGGGCTCAAGTGATCCTCCCCACTTAGCCTCTCAGAGTGCTGGGATTACAGGTGTGAGCCACCACACCCAGCCACAGGAACTGAAATTTTAATTTTATTTATTTATTACAAATTCAGTTGTAAGTTTAACCACATTTGGCTAGTGGTTGTTATAATAGACAGTGATACTATAGGAGATATCCTTGTGACTAAATTTCTACATAAATTTTCCCTAGGGCAAATTCCTACAAGTGGAAAAACAGCAAGGTATATTCATAATATTTATTTATTTATTTTTTGAGACGAAGTCTTGCTCTTGTTCCCCAGGCTGGAGTGCAATGGTGCGATCTTGGCTCACTGCAACCTCCACCTCCCGGGTTCAAGCGATTATCCTGCCTCAGCCTCCCGAGTAGCTGGGATTACAGGCACCTGCCACCATGCCCAGCTAATTTTTGTATTTTTAGTAGAGATGGGGTTTCACCATGTTGGCCAGGCTGGTCTTGAACTCCTGACCTCAGGTGATCCACCCACCTCAGCCTCCGAAAGTCCTAGGATTATAGGCATGAGCCACCACACCCAGCCAATATATTCATATTCTTAAGATTCTTACTATCCATTTAACTGGAGATTTTTAATCAGTTGTACATTTGAGGAACTATTCCAAGACCTGATTAGAAAAAGCAGAAAAGAGCCTGGAACTTACTCCATCTGTTTTCTCAGTGGTTCTCAATCCTGACAATGCATGGCTTTTGTTGTTGTTTTTGTGGTGAGGTGGGGAAGAATGGTGGTAGTGGTAGCAGCTAGAACTTTTAAAACTATATAGATGTCCAAGGCCCTCCCCAGACCTGCAGAATTAGAATTTTTAAAGGTGGATGTCTGAGCATCTATAGGTGTTTATAAATACACAAGTTAGTTTGAAATACATTCTGTTTTAGGCCGGTGGGGTGGCTGACACCTGTAATCCCAGATCTTTGGGAGGCCGAGGCAGGTAGATAACTTGAGGTCAGGAGTTCGAGACCAACCTGGCTAACATGGTGAATCCCTCACTCTACTAAAAATACAAAAATTAGCCAGGGATGGTGATGCATACCTGTAGTCCCAGCTACTTGGGAGGCGGAGGCAGGAGAATCGCTTAAACCTTGGAAGCAGAGGTTGCCGTGAGCTGAGATTGTGCCACTGCACTCCAACCTGGGCAATAGAATGAAACCCTGTCTCATAAAAAAAAAGAAAGAAAGAAAGAAAATTTGATTTTATTTTTAAATTCTGAAATTTTTCCAGATCATAGAAACTTTTTTTGCAGATAAAAACATCTACCTGCCTCTTTATCTACATTAATTTTCTCTTTCTATTGTAGACTACATGAGGATATGGACCTTTTTTCCTCGTAAATTTCTTTTGCATGATGTTTTGTGTTTAATACTATTAAAGATGCATTCTAATCATGTTTTTTCAAATAAATTCTTTATTTTTAAAATTTTATGACAACATAAATGAGTGATTCTTAGCTAGGGTTGGAGAAGGAGCTTCTATAAGAATATCAGGACCGGGTGCAGTGACTCACACCTGTAATCCCAGCACTTTGGGAGGCCGAGGCGGGCAGATCACAAGGTCAGGAGATCGAGACCATCCTGACCAACATGGTGAAACCCCATCTCTACTAAAAATACAAAACTTAGCTGGGCGTGGTGGCACACGCCTGTAATCCCAGCTACTCGGGAGGCTGAGGTAGGAGAATCGCTGGAATCCGGGAGTCGGAGGTTGCAGTGAGCCAAGATCACCACTGCATTCCAGCCTGGCAACAGAGCGAGACTCCATCTCAAAAAAAATATGTATATATATATATCAGGGTAGGGCCAGGAACGGTGGCTCACACCTGTAATCCTAGCACTTGTGGGAGGCCAAGGCAGACAGATTGCTTGAGCTCAAGAGTTTGAGACCAGGGCAGTGGCTCATGCCTGTAATCCCAGCACTTTGGGAGGCTGAGGTGGGCAGATCACCTGAGATCAAGGGTTCGAGACCAGCCTGGCCAACGTAGGGAAACCCTGTCTCTACTAAAAATACAAAAAAATTAGCCAGGCGTAGTGGTGTGCGCACCTATAGTCCCAGTAACTCGGGAGGCTGAAGCAGGAGAATCACTTGAACCTGGGAGACGGAGGTTGCAGTGAGCCAGGATCGTGCTACCGCACTCCAGCCTGGGCAATGTGGCAAAGCCTCGTCTCTACAAAAAATAAAAAATTAGGCATGGTGGCATGTACCTGTAGTCCCAGCTACTCAGGAGACTGAGGTAGGAGGATGGTTGGAGCCCTGGAGGCAGAGGTTGCAGTGAGCAGAGATCACATCACTGCACTCCAGACTGGATGACAGAGCCAGACCCTGCCTCAAAAAAAAAAAAAAAAAAAAAGTCAACTAAGTGCCGGCCTAAAAAGCAACTACTCCAGATTGTAGTAGGAGGCTGGAGGGCCCTATGAAGGCAACTTCCAGGAGAAAATTGAAATTGATGGGTTTGAGGGTATGGAAAAATATATGGATAAGTCAAATAGCAGAGATGTTGGTGTATTTGTAAAAAGTTAATAATAGCTATATGAGAAACCAAGCAAGTGAACAAATGAGGTGGTTATTAACTCTAGGAAAAAATAGGTGTATAAGGAAAGAAAGACATTGTCCGGGCACAGTGTCTCATGCCTATAATCCCAGCACTTTGGGAGGCCGAGGCGGGTGGATCACCTGAGGTCAGGAGTTCAAGACTAGCCTGACCAACATGGTGAAACCCCATCTCTACTAAATACAAAAATTAGCCAGTCATGGTGGCAGGCACCTGTTATCCCAGCTACTCAGGAGGCTGGGGCAGGAGAATCACTTGAACCTAGGAGGCAGAGGTTGCCATGAGTCAAGGTCGTGCAACTGCACTCCAGCCTGCGCAACAAGGGCAAAACTCCATCTCAAAAAAAAAAAGGAAAAAAAAAAAAAAAAAAAACGGAAAAGAGACATGGTTGGTTTTTGTTTGTGTTTGTTTGTTTGTTTGTTTGTTTTGAGATGGAGTCTAGCTCTGTCACCCAGGCTGGAGTGCAGTGGCGTGACCTTGGTTTACTGCAACCTCCGCCTCCCGGGTTCAAGCAATTCTCCTTTCTCAGCCTCCTAAGTAGCTGGGAACAGGCGCCCGCCACCACGCCTGGCTAATTTTTTGTGTATTTTTAGTAGAGATGGGGTTTTACCATGTTGGTCAGGCTAACGTCTCGAACTCCTGACCTCAAGTGATCCACCCACCTCGGCCTCGCAAAGTGCTGGGATTACAGGCTTGAGCCACCAGGCCCGGCCGAGACAGGTATTTCTGTTTGCCTCAGCTTTGAACCATATTTGCATAGTCATAGTAATATAAATGTGGACTATTGATTTAAGCAAAATTATACCAGAGCTATGTTGGTGGAATGAGAGCAGGAGATACAGTGGAAGATAATCATGTAAGAAGCTTTGTCTTCATCTACCATGGTAGGAAGTTAAAACTGGCTGACTCTGGGTACGCTGCCTATGAGTTAGCCCTGCTCTGCAAGGAGCTGTAAAGAAAATTTGAAAAGTTAAAATTAAGTCATACCCATATAAATATTAAGAATAATTATTAAAAAGCAGGATAACACTGTGCATCGTGGCTCATCTGGTAACCCCCACACTTCGGGAGGCCAAGGTGGGAGGATCACTTGAGTCCAGGAGTTCCAGACCAGTCTGGGCCACAAAGAGAGACCCTGTCTCTACAAAAAGTAAATAAATAAAAAGCAGAATAACCATGGAAAATAACTGAAGGTAATTGTTTCTGGGAAAAGGTTAGTGGGGGATTGAGTCAAGAGAAATTTAGGAATTAATTTAAAACCACATAACACATTTCTCTTTCTACAGAAATTATTTTATTTTATTTTTTTGAGACAGTCTTGCTCTGTCACCCAGGCTGGAATGCAATGGTGTGATCTCTGCTCACTGCAATCTCCACCTCCTGGGTTCAAATGATTCTTAAGTAGCTGGGATTACAGCCACATGCCACCTTGCCTGGCTTTTTTTGTTTTTTAATAGAGTCAGGGTTTCACCATGTTGGCCAGGCTGGTCTCGAACTCCTGACCTCAGGTGATCCGCCCGCCTCGGCCTCCCAAAGTGCTGGGATTACAGACATGAACCACTGCGCCCGGCCAGAAATTACAGAATTTTATAATGTACTTGGCCAAAGTATATTCAGATTTATCATCACTTAAAGTTTCTCTAAACAAACCTAGCAATTTATAGGTGAAGTCCAGTGCTTTGAGTGGTAGACCTGTAATAAGTTTTTGTTAATCAGAAGGTATTTCTATATAAGGAGATTTTTGCTAACTCAACCTGTTTCTATCTTCCTTTTAGGTTTAAGTTTTTGAAACTGAAGTAGGTCTACACAGTAGGAACTCATGTCGTTTCTTGTAAGTAAACCAGAGCGAATCAGGGTGAGTGTTTTTCTATTCTTCTGACTTTACTATTTTTGTTTTCTGAAAAGCAGTGTGTGTTGGCAGATGTTGTAGGTGGTTAGGGTCGGAATGATACAGAAGTGAGGAATGTAGGAAGTAAGGCAGGTAGTGCAGCCTCCACTCCTGAGAAGAGTTTGCAGACAGAGGCTGACCAGAGACACAAAATTTACCACCAGCTTGTCTGATAGAGAAGAAATAAGAAGAAAGTGGCTTATTTCATGAATATCAGTCATACAACATTAAATGAGTCAATAATACTTCTCAGTGTAGATACCTATCTGCTTATGACCCACCCCCCCGCGCTCTTGAGTTTATGAGTTTTCAAAATCAAGTTGTAATTACCAGGACACTTTTTTCTAAGTAATATCATTAGTTTTAATTGAAGACTTTTTTTTTTTTTTTTTTTTTGAGACGGAGTCTGGCTCTGTCGCCCGGGCTGGAGTGCAGTGTGGCCGGATCTCAGCTCACTGCAAGCTCCGCCCCCCGGGTTTACGCCATTCTCCTGCCTCAGCCTCCCGAGTAGCTGGGACTACAGGCGCCCGCCGCCTCGCCCGGCTAGTTTTTTGTATTTTTTAGTAGAGACGGGGTTTCACCGTGTTCGCCAGGATGGTCTCGATCTCCTGACCTCGTGATCCGCCCGTCTCGGCCTCCCAAAGTGCTGGGATTACAGGCTTGAGCCACCGCGCCCGGCCTTAATTGAAGACTTTTTGAACATGAAAGATTTTATTATACTTCAAAACTTCGTCAGAAAAAATGACCTCAAAAACAATACTAGATTTAGCTACTTTACAAATTCCCATTATTTCATGAGTGTCTTATTTTATTATCAAGTACCTAATTTCTAAATGCAATAGTAATTATTTTAGAATTTTGTAACAGGGTATAAGTGCTATGAGACATTATGAGTACACCATTTTCTTTACATATTAAAGCATAATTTATGTTTTTTGATGCAGTGCATATAATTTTATATGAAGTTTTAAATTTAGGATGTTATTTCTTTTTTGATTCAGAAAAAATAGTTATAGGGAAGGACAGAGAATGATGCTGTAATTCCAATTCACAGTCTGTATCATGCACCTTATTTCTGAATGTTACTTAATACTTAATCTTTTTTCTAATGTTTATGCATATAAGAACAATTTATGTTAGAGAGAGTAAACTTCACTGTTAATTAAGAGGAAAAAAGGAATATCTCCATAGCCTGAACTCTGCCCAGTGGAAAGAATGCCCCCAAGCCAAAGTGTAACACCAGTCCTTAAGGGAAATACAATCTTGATTCCATTGCTTTTAAATACGAGCTCCTTTTCTGTTTCAATGTAGCCTAATTCAGGTGAAACAAAACCACTGATCAGAATGACAGAAATCTAATACTCATTTGAAATAGGCTAGTAAAGTGAGCCATAGATTGATCCTGCTAGTTTGATCTTACTAGTTTGGCCCTTGTGAACTTGGCAGAAAATATAAGCAGCCATGTCTTTAGAACCCCTAGTGGATAAAGAATATGCAACTTGTTGTGTGTCGTTTTACAAACTAACAGGGTTTTGTGGATAACTACTGTTCCATCTCTGTTTTCTGTGTTATGAATTCCAGTGATAGTTTTCAAATTGACATCAGTGATCCAAGGCATCTGTAATGTAGAATGAGTAAGATGGAACCAATATAGGGAAGGCAAAAAAAGTCTTCATTATTAGAGCCAGTATTATCTATTTCTCATCTGTCAAATTTAAGAATTATTCATCAAATAGGCAAAGAGGAGTAGAGAAAGGAATCTTGTTTTTAGTTCAAGATTCTATTAACAACTTTTCAATAGAAATGATTCCTGGCCGGGTGTGGTGGCTCACGCCTGTAATCCCAGCACTTTGGGAGGCCAAGGCGGGCGGATCACGAGGTCAGGAGATGGAGACCACCCTGGCTAACATGGTGAAACCCCGTCTCTACTAAAAACACACACAAAAAAATTAGCCAGGCGTGGTGGCGGGCACCTGTAGTCCCAGCTACTCGGGAGGGTGAGGCAGGAGAATGGCATGAACCCAGGAGGCGGAGCTTGCAGTGAGCCGAGATCGCTCCACTGCACTCCAGCCTGGGTGACAGAGCAAGACTCCATCTCAAAAAAAAAAAAGAAATGATTTCTAACTGTACTGCATGATTCTGTTTTCATAGTTGTGATTTTGTCTGTCTGTCTAAAGGCTGATAGCTAATTTGTTGTGGCTTGGAAGAAATACTAATTCTCTTTGGGGTTTTCCTCTTTAGCGGTGGGTCTCGGAAAAGTTCATTGTTGAGGGCTTAAGAGATTTGGAACTATTTGGAGGTAAGTACAGTATGGCATTTAGCCATCACTTCAGGATATAAAAAATCACTACTTTTTTGTTGACTAAAGCAATCTATAGCAATTAGCAATTCTAAGGGCAAGTGTAACCTACAGTTATTGGATTTCTTTGGTTCCTTTATGAATTTATGGTTTCCCAAAGATTTGAAGACTAACCTGGCAATTTTCCTTGGCCTCTCTTGATTGTTAGAAAGCCAGTATTTACTTAAAAGCATATATGTTTTCTTTTGTCCAGGTGAAATACATATTTTTAAAGAAAGAAAACTAAAAGTCTCTAGCCTTGAAGATTTAAAAAATAATTGTCAAGACAAAGGAAGCAATGATCTGGAAGTTCTGGTTTTATCGCTCAATCTAGTTGACTCATTTTTTCATGGTAGAAATTATGAGACTTAAGAGAACAGAATGAAGGAAGTCTTTCAGAGCAAAAATATGAACTTCCTATTGTAAAACCTGAATGTTGATTTCAGAAGTAAACCTTGACAGGCCTAGGCATTACCCTTTGGCCATTTTCAAAGTGAGCCTTTTAGGGAACTGTCATCTTAATTTAGGGCAAAAAAAATTATTTTCAAAAAAAATAATAGTAGAGCACCATTCTTTGTGTCTGAATACCAAGATACTCTTTTAGGATCTTATAGTTTAAGAAACAGATTATCGGCCGGGCGCGGTGGCTCACGCCTGTAATCCCAGCACTTTGGGAGGCCAAGGCAGGCAGATCACGAGGTCAGGAGATTGAGACCATCCTGGCCAACATGGTGAAACCCTGTCTCTACTAAAAATACAAAAAAATTAGCCAGGCGTAGTGGTGGGTGCCTGTAATCCCAGTTACACTCGGGAGGCTGAGGCAGGAGAGTGGCGTGAACCTGGGAGGCGGAGCTTGCAGTGAGTGGAGATCGCACCACTGCACTGCAGCCTGGGCGACAGAGCGAGACAGAGCGCGAGAGAGTGAGTCTCAAAAAAAGAAAAAGAAAAAGAAAAGAAACAGATTATCAGGCCGGACATGGTGGCTCACGCCTGTAATCCCAGCACTTTGGGAGGCCGAGGCAGGCAGATCACTTAAGGCCAGGAATTCGGGACCAGCCAGGCCAATGTGGTGAAATCCCGTCTCTACTAAAAATACAAAAATTAGCTGGTCGTGGTGGCGCGCACTGTAGTCCCAGCTACTTGGGAAGCTGAGGCAGGAGAAGCGCTTGAACCCAGGAGGTGGAGGTTGCCGTGAACCAAGATGGCACCACTGCACTCCAGCCTGGGTGACAGAGCAACACTCGTCTCAAAAAAAAAAAAAAAAAATCAGATTATCGGCCGGGCATGGTGGCTCACGCATGTAATCCCAGCACTTTGGGAGGCCAAGACAGGTGAATCACCTGAGGTCAGGAGTTCGAGACCAGGCTGGCCAATGTGGTGAAATCCCATCTCTACTGAAAATACAAAAATTAGCCAGGCATGGTGGCGCACACCTGTGGTCCCAGCTACTAGGGAGACTGAGGCAGGAGAATGGCTTGAAATCAGGAGGTGGAGGTTGCAGTGAGCCGAGATCACGCCACTGCGCTCCAGCCTGGGTGAAAGAGCAAGGCTGAGTTTTTGAGACTCTGTCTCAGCAAATAAATAAAATAAGAAGTAAATTTAAAAAGCAGATTATCAGATTGAGTACATTGGTTAGCTGATCCAAAATACCCCCAGATAGGATTTTTTGCTTTTTGGGGTTTTTTTTTGTTTTGTTTTGTTTTTTGTTGTTTTGTTTTGAGACGGAGTCTCGCTTTGTCGCCCAAGCTGGAGTGCAGTGGCACGATCTCGACTCACTGCAACCTCCGCCTCCCGGGTTCAAGAGATTCTCCTGTCTCAGCCCTCCTGAGTAGCTGGGATTACAGGAGCACACCACCATACCCGGCTTAATTTTTTTTGTATTTTTAGTAGAGATGGGGTTTCACTTTGGGAGGCCGAGGCGGGCAGAGCATGAGGTCAGGGATAGATTTAAGTAATTGAAAACTCACACTTGTTAGTTACTAGGTGGTACTTATTAATTTATTTTCCCTAACACATCTCAAAGAATTTCTGGACTAGAATTTTTGTGAACTTTGTCAGAGTGTTATGTTTTAGACAAATGGGAGTTTAGAAAAATGATGAGTTCTATATATTTTAGTTGGAAAGAATTAGTTAGATGCACAGTAAAGGAAAGGCTAGTGGAACAAAAATACCACATTCTGTTCCTATTCTCATTTTCTTCCCATCATTAATGGGAATAAAATGGTTTAAAATTAAACAGTGATGCAGGGCACAGTGGCTCACTCCTGTTATCGCAGCACTTTGGGAGGCCGAGGCAGGCAGATCACAAGGTCAAGGAGTTCAAGACCAGCCTGGCCAATATGGTGAAAACCCCATCTCTGCTAAAAATACAAAAAAAATTAATCGGCATGGTGGCGCACGCCTGTAATCCCAGCTACTCAGGAGGCTGAGGCAGGAGAATTGCCAAGATCACACCACTGCACTCCTACCTGGGTGACAGAGGGAGACTCTGTCTCAAAATAAAAAACAAAAAAAAGTAGGCCAGGTGCAGTGGCTCACACCTGTAATCCCAGCACTTTAGAAGGCCGAGGCGAGCAGATTACCTGAGGTCAGGAGTTGGAGACCAGCCTGGCCAACATGGCAAAACCCCATCTCTACTAAAAATATAAAAATTAGCTGGGCGTGGTGGCAGGCACCTGTAATCCCAGCTACTCGGGAGGCTGAGGCAGGAGAATCTCTTGAACCTGGGAGGCAGAGGCTGCAGTGAACCGAGATCATGCCACTGCACTCCAGCCTAGGGATAAAGCAAGACTCTGCCTCCAAAAAAAAAAAGAAGAAAGCATTTTCCTTGGTAACTAGACTTTTCTGATTTTGTATAGTTTAAGGTATTTAGAAATTTAAGATGATTAGAAATGTATAATCACCCCAATATTTTACAGTTAAAAATCTTCAGTTTGGTGATTTTTATCACTTATACAGAATAGAGAAGGTCAACAGCACATACAGAATTTGACTTAAGAACAGAAAGTTATTTCAGTTGTCCTTTGTTTTGTTCATTTTCACTAGGACTAGCAGAGCACCAAATGCCTTTGCTTTATTTACATTTAGAATCAAATCTATCTGACTTTAGAGAATCAGGTTGAGTAATGGTCCTTCATACACGTGTTGCTATATTAAAATTTTTGCCCCTTTTTGAAAAAACATGTTTTCTAGTTCCCACACTCACTGGGAAATGGCCACCCATCTCTGTAACTATATAATGAATTATTTATTCACAAAGTATAAGGAACTGGCCTATTCATAACAACATTGTGTGTTGATGCCAAGTAAATGTATGACCAGAATTGTAGCAGTTGAGTTCTATCCAGTAAAGAATACCCATAGAATAGTAGACTTGCCACCTTTTGAAGAACCATAGATCCATGTTTAAAGCCCCATCTCTCTGCAGCGTTTTTACTGTGGATCTGTGTATGTGTGTTTATATGTAGCCCCACAGGCAATTTTTGCTGTAATGACTCTTAAGTGGTTTCTATTAATAAATGTAGTCCTAAGTACAATAATTGCTGTTCTGAATGTGGGTGTGTCTTCTGCTAAAACACAAAATGCCAACAATCAATTTCTCTACCCCAGAGCAGCCTCCGGGTGACACTCGGAGAAAAGTAAGTGACTTCCTAGGCCCTAGCACTATGGCTGTTGCATGGAGATGATTTCTTGTGGAAGTTTGTGTGTTCTGTTGGCTTATCATTTTATGTTTCTGCTTATCAGTCACTGAGCTTTATTTGTAGTGTGATTTTTGTACTTGTGGAGATTCAGGTTTCACCCTGGAAAGATTTGGATGTGTAATTTGAAAACTGAAAAAAGTCTCAGGTACTTTTTGTCTCTTCTGGGGATTAAGGTCTCCTCCCCTCCCCAGCCCTGCCAATCGACCACCACCCCTTCCCCCAAAAAAGTAAGTTTCAATAATCTGAAATACGGTTATTGTTTAGTGACTAATGGTATTAAATTTTCTGTCCTTAGTCTATTAATAATAGATTTGCGTCCACAGACATAATACAGATCTCTGTCTAGACCTCAAATCTCTTACCTTAAAAACAAAAGCAAAATTAAAAAGTATAAAACAGAACATTTACTTTTTTCATTGGTGAAAGCTGCAAGATTCTTACCCTGTTTCCTTCTCTTCTAGTTTATTTTACTTAAATAAATAGCACCAGATGTGCACAATGTACCAAGCTATTTTTGAATATATGAATCAGCGTCTTATAAAGAGAGAGGATAAGAACTTTCCTACCTAGACTTCTGACTCTGTTCAGATTGCAGACATTTGCAGCTTCTGCAGCAGCCCCAAGGTTGAGTGAAGGACAATGATGTTGACTCGGAATTCTGAGTAAAGCTTTGGCTATGCTTAGGTCATCCACTAATCAGGAGCACCTCTCTATCAGATCCAAATGCTTTCCAATCTGGAGACCAAAAATGTTCCCTATAGGCTCAGTTAGCTATTTTTCTAGAATACAATGCCAATTACATATAATTTTTATATTTTTACAGCTGCTGATGTTATATCAAAAGTTATCCTGCGTGAAACCTGTGGGAAGTTGAATGTGTTTATTTGGTAGCATTTTGTGAATATTGTCTTTGTATGCTTTACTGTAGTTTGTTTTAAACTCTTTAACACAGTTATTTTGTGGTCATTTCTGGATATCAGCTGCTTATGTATTTTTCAAATGCTTCAAAATGAATAAAATGCATTTCATGGTGGGGGAAACTAAGAAAACACTTTGATAGAATTAGTTACTTTCTATGAGCAATTTGAGATTATTACATTCCACTAATTAAACTATGTCATGCTGCATTTAAAGAGAATGGGCTAAATATTTCATTCTTTTTATCTGAGTTTCGACCTGTTCTAAAACTGAAACAGTGTGATGAACTAACCTTCCTTTCTTGTGGCAATGTCAGATGATCTAGACCTCTTCCTTTCAAAATATTGCCTGTTTCCTTGTTTGTTTGTTTGTTTTCCTAAATGAAGTTTGGTCTCTCTTTGAGTTCAGACCTATACAATATCCACAAAGAAGAAGGCCTCCATTTTAGAATCATTCCTAGTGAGCTGGGGACAGAGCAGTTGCTATCGCTGGACTAGTTCATTTTATGCAATTCCAGATTGCCTGTGAGCTCATATTGCCAGTTACATAAAGAACTTTCTTTTCTTTTCTTTTTTTTTTTTGAGACCGAGTCTCACTCTGTTGCCTAGGCTGGAGTGCAGTGGTGCAACCTCGGTTCACTGCAATCTCTGCCTCCTGGGTTCAAGCAGTTCTGCCTCAACCTCCCGAGTAGCTGGAATTACAGGCGTGTGCCATCACGCGCAGCTAATTTTTGTATTTTTAGTAGAGAATCTTTTCTGGTTTCACTATGTTGGCTGGTCTCAAACTCCTGACTTCAAGTGATCCACCTGACTCAGCCTCCCAAAGTGCTGGGATTACAGTCGTGAGCCACCGTGCCCAGTCAAGAACTTTCAAGAACTTCTTTTTTTTTTTTTTTTTTTTTTTTT